>NW_006399869.1:5545518-5553138 GCF_000299155.1 Elephantulus edwardii | reverse complement strand
ATTGCTATTCAACAATAATTATTAAATATAAGAAAGCAAACTGTGGCTGACTCTGAGAAGAACGGCAATCCCAGAACATTTAATTGTGCTAATGCGAAACCTATACTAATGACAATTTATAGTCAGATAATTTGATCATTATTTAATATATTGTTAAATAATAATTTAACAATAAATTATTCATAATTATTATTGCTATTCAACAATAATTATTAAATATAAGAAAGCATACTTATAGGAAGTATATCTATTTTAAATCTGTTGGAGATATAGAATAGAATTTGTTACATTATAAGTAGTATGTTTCCAATCATGAATTGTTTTGATTCTTGTATAAGTGTTTAGTACACAGAGGTCATATATTTTTCTCTAGCACATAGTTTATATCTGCTTTACTAGAGTTAGGTACAATTGTTTTATTTTCTTTTAATGAAAGTATCATAATAGTATGTCACCACATTTTTAGAAAGTATATAAGGTAAACAGCTATTTTTTGTTATTGTACCCTCCAGTAGACTGCAACTAATAGTGACTCACTGACACACCTGCACCTATTACCCCAGTCACTGTCCATCCATCTTATTCAATGTCTTTTTTTCCTGTGTCCCTCCACCCTTCCAAGTATGATGTTCTTCAAAAACTGTTTTTTCCTAGCAACATAGAGAACACAAAATTCATCTGTTCCATTCGAGCCTTCGAATACTATATGCCATACATTGAAGAATGTATTTAAAGTATCTGTGTAATGTGTGTGGAAAGCATGCTCCTACATTTATGTCACTGAATCTATCTATCCTGATGGTATGTTGCTGTGTGCCATCAAGTTCTATTCTCATTTTAAATCCACAGTAAGTGACTCAGTTACAACTCTTAGGTGACCTTACATTGGAATCCAAGGCTCCTCGATGGGAAGAGATTATCTTTCTTCTGTGGAGGTTGCTGGTGGATTTGAACTGCCTCCCTGACAACCTTTTATTTAGCTGCCCAATGCATTATACACTATGACATGAATGCTCCTTATACAGACCTTGTTGTTGTTGTTGTGTACTATCAACTTAGAACTGACTCATAGCTGACCTTCCAGTTTTTTTTCAGAGGCAATAAACTGCACAGAAAGATTACACATCATTCTCCCTCAGAGCAGCTAGTAGATTTGAGCCATGTACTTTTGGGTTTCTAGTGTATTTTCTTATACTAACTTTAAATGACAAAGAAATGGACTCATTGAAATTTCTAGGTTGTAAGGTTTATCGGAATAGATACATGTATTTCAGTTCTGCAGTGGTTAGTGGATTCTAACCACCAACTTTTGATTACTAGTCAATCATTTTAAACATTGCAACACCAAGGTTCTTTTCATCAAACTATATATGCTTGGATTATAGGGAGTTTTGGAGGTCAAATCAATAAGGATTTACACTGCCAATCCAAAGTCAGATTGTCTGAATTTACCAATTGTTTTAAAGGAGAAAATGGGCAATGTCCTTTAATGTGATATACAGCCTCTAAATCCAGGTAGAGGATGAACTACAAGTGGATTTAGAGTGTCACTGAGGGATAAACAATAATAACTCCCTTGAAAAAAGAAATAATATTCTAAAAAATCTGTGATCAGAATAAATCAAAGTTAAAATTTCCAAGATGTCTATTCAAGACAAAATGTATACCATAAAGAAAAGGCATACCCTTCTATACATTTATACTAGCAAATACCTTAAATGAATAAACCTAAGCATTTAAAGTTGTAAATAAAATGTTACATAGCGCAATATATATAAAAGAGTTCTATTTCTTGTGCAAAATTGATAGACCTGTTCTTTGCAAATAGAGCTTTGATTTGGAGTATACAAGCGAATTTGGATTAAAATGCTTAACATCCATACGACTGACCAGGAAAACCTATGACTTTCCGTTATTGTTATAGAGGAGACTTTTCTTTTCCCTGAAGGAGGCAGATTATTTATTTCTTTCTTGCCTTTTATACATTTAATTTCTGGAACACTGAGAAGTTCCTAGAGTTGTGAGAACTTCAAGTTGGTAAGAATAAGAGATATACTATTGTACAACCCCACTAACATTTGATGAGTCTCTATCTTGCGACATCCTCTCAGCCGTTTATTATTTGCTTCCCTGTTACACTTTGTCACTCACTGCAACTGGATTGAGATGGTATCTCTTTGTGGCTTTGATTTGCATCTCTTATTGCCAGTCTTCATGTGGCAGTTGGTCACTCAAATACCTTCCTCTGTGAAAATTCTTGCCTTGTCTTCTGCCCATTTTGTAATTGTGTTATCAGTCTTTTTTTTTTTTCCTTTTTTCTTTTTTTCACTCTACGGAGACCCAGGAGTATTCTATACACTTTTGTTATGAGACTCTTGTCTGAGCTGGTATTGCCAAATGTTTGTTTCCAGTCGGTAGGTTTTCTTTTCACCCTGTTGGGGGAAAAAATCCCCTTTGATGCACACAGGGATTTAAACTTTAGAAGGTCCCAGTCATTATTTATAAATTTTATCCTCTTCATATTTGCATTTTTAGTTGTATTTGGCAGATTCTTTTAGGCAGTTTGGTACTTTCTCCAAAAGCTGAGCAGAGAAATTCCATATGAGCCAGCTATTCCATTTCTTGGAATATACTCCAAGAAAATGAGAACTGAGACTCAAATGGAGACCTGCACCCCAGTGTTCATAGCAGCATTATTCACCATCGCAAGAACATGGAAACAAGCCAGATGTCCAACCACAATTGAATGGATTGAGAGATTATGATATATTCACGCAATGGAAAACTACACAGCAAACAAGAACAATGATTTTGTAAATCACTACCTAACTTGGGAGGGACTGGAGAGCATTATGCTGAGTGAGCTAACTCCTCCCTAAGAGCTAATGGTTTTGTACAAAACCATTATTGTAGAATAAGTATGAGGATCCAAGGGGAAGGGTGGAAGCAGAGGGGTGAGGATGTGCAGGGGTGGGGTATTAATCATGGGATCACACAGTTTGATTGGTAGGAGAGATTAGGAAAATGGGAAGGATCTGGTGTGAAAAAAAATTGTATTTTAATTTTGTAAATAAACTAGCATAAATGAAAAAAGAAGAAGAGGTATAAAAGGATCTTGGAAGATTGGTGTCCTAATAATGTTGTTTTTACCAGCATGTGCATTGTTGTTGCTTTTTTATTAAGAAAACAAACAAACAAAGAGAAAGGCCCCAAACCAAGAACCTCTCTCTATGTATTTAAGTCTGCATAGTATTTTATTGTTATATATGAAAAATCAAATAAAATAGTTGAGCAAGGAAATGTAGACAAAATAGAAAAAGAATTAATGTAAAAATTAAGGAGTATTAATAAGACAAACCACATATATCTTAAAAATATAAATAAATAAATAGGAATCTTAATTTAAAATAATAAGAAAAAGGAAACTAACATGAACATAATATAGCATGAAAGCAATACAAGCATAAAATACGATTCTAAATTATGAAAATACTAAAAGATTATTTTAATAATTTATGACAACTTCACTAGTGTTACAAAATTGCAAAGGTAAAGATTCACAGAAATGAACTGAGGGGACCACTGGACTCAGACTGAATCTCTCTCCTTATATCTTGATCCAGAACATAGAGCTAGGACAAGCAGATTACTTATTCCATTATTATTTTCATACCATTGGTTTCTCCTTTTCTCAGGGTCATTGTTCTTTGGTCCAAGATAACTAATAACTTAAAGTGTATCATATATTTTCCCAATAATTTAGATTTTTCTGAAGTGTCTCTCTGGAGACTAAGGTGCATCTGATACAGGCCATGGTCTTCACAATCACTTGTTATGCATCAGAGAGTTGGACAGTGACTAAGAAGGATAGAAGGAGAATTGATGCCTTTGAGCTGTGGTGCTGGAGAAGAGTATTGAGAATACCATGGACTGCTAGGAAAACAAATTCACCCCAGAAAGGGTTAAACATGGTGGCTCCTTAGAGACAAGGATTCTAAGGCTCCATCTAACATACTTTGGACATGTTGTGAGGAGAAACAGGCCCTTGGAGAAGGACATCATGCTTGGGAGGGGGGAGGGACAGCGCAGGAGGGGAAGGGCCTCTATGAGGTGGAAAGACTCAGTGACTGGGATAATTGGGATGGGAGTGTCAGAGACAGTGCAACTGGCAAAGGACAGGGCATAGTTTAGGGCTGTTGTACATAGGGTCGCTATGAGTAGCGAGTGACTCGATGGCACATAACAACAACAACAACAGCAACAGCAACAATAATATAAATGTTTCCCCCATTCTTCCAATTTTAATGGAAACACACATATTCCCACAGGTTTTTAACATTTATTTGTTTTTCGGGTTTGTTTGTGTTTTTTTTCCCTTTTTTGAGGTAGGTGGCAGACACTTGCTTATGTTATAATAAGCAATGATCTAACATTCAAACAAATATACTAGTCATTAAGCCTAAGATTCCCATTTTCTTTAACATACAATAATTCCAACTGTTTCTTGAGATGCGGAAAACTAAACCATGATGAGATCAAAGAAGAACTTACACATTTGAATTGTGATGTTAGCACAAAATATTTAAAAAAAGAAAAAAATTGTCTTGGAAAAAACAAAACTCAATCACTTCTTGGAAGTGAAAATGAGTGGGATTTTGTTTCATCTACTTTGGACATGTTATCAGATGGGACCAGTCCCTGAAGAAAGACATCATGTTTATTAAGATACAGGACTGGCATAGAAGAAAAAAAAAGCCCTGAAACAAATTGACACAATAACTGCAACAGGTAAAAATATGGCATTCTGTGCAAAAAATGTTAAAGTCCAGGCAATGTTTAGTTCTGATGTACATAGAGTAGCTATGACTCACTAGTATATAATAAGTACTTTGAATGGAACATATTCAATGATGTCTAATGATAATATCTTACTTAACCAAGTTTCCTTTATGCGTTTTTATTTTTTTAATATTCACAGGGTGTTATTAAAAATGACATTTTACATTTAGTTAAATATAGTAGTTCAGATAGCTATATATATTTTTACACAAATATGTAGATGACTATATTTTAATGTGAAAACATGCGGCTGCTTAACATAAGAGAACTAAAGGTAATGAATGGAAAAAATTGTAATATTTAACGAAAAAATCACTCATGTGTTTAAACTAATATAACAATGTCATTGATGTCTAACTATGAGCTTTGGTGGCCTAGGGGCAAGGAACTGTGTTGCAGTCTGGAAGTCACTAGGTTTAAGGCCGCCAGCTGCTCCTCAGAAGCAGGACAGGCAATCTCCTCTGGTATAATTAACTAACTGCCTCTGAAAACTCGCCAGAAGGTCAGCTCTTGGTTAATACCGACTTTATGGTACACAACAACAAAAAAATACAATGTTTAACTATACTTGCAAAATGTAACATACATGTGTGTGAAATCTCATATTTTTAGAGTAGAGGTGATGCTTGCTATCTAACAAGACTTGAAGATTTATTTTTTTCAACAACATTTCTACTTTGGCTTTCTGTGTTTTACAATTTCTTAGAAGAGAATTGGCTGTATGAGAATGCTAATTTAGAGGTGTGCTGTTGAATTAGCCTTTAACACAAACAGTATTTCACTAAGTGGAGTCCTGGTAGCCTAAACAAATGAACTATGCCTTAAATATACATCTAGGGAGCAGTTTAAACAGAAGAGTAATCCTTTCTTCTCATGTGTTCAGCAATACCAAGCTTGCATTTTTAAATACTCCCAGATCTCACTCTAAAATTATGTTGAAACACCAAATCAAGCAAGTAAGGCAGATAGACACTTTTAAATTTGCAATTAAATCGAAATATGTTGAGACAAATGTTCAATTAGATTATTTGGTTTTCTTTTCCATATTTACATCAAGTCGCTTATGACTCATAGCAACCCTATGTACAACAGACCTGAAACTTGTTCTTTTTTATACCAACTTTACTGTCTCTCACACACCTACCCTCATTACCCCAGTCACTCTATCAACCCATCTCATCAATGGTCTCCCCCTTTTACTCCATCCCTCTATCCTTCCAAGCATGATGTCCCTCTCCCAGGACCAGTCCCTCTTTGTAACATGCCCAAAGTAAGTCAGATGAAGCCTTAGAATCCTTGCCTACAAAGAGCAGGCTGGCTTTACCCTTTCTAGGAGGACCTGTTTGTTCCCCTGAAAGACCATGGTATATTCAAAACTCTCCAGCACCATAGTCCAAAGGCATCAATTCTTTTAATATCATCCCTAGTCAGTGTCCAACTCTGATGCATCACAAGCAATTGCAAAGATTATGGACTGGATCAGGCACACCTTTGCCTTCAAACTAACATTGTTGCTCTTCAGCACTCTGGAGAGGTCCTTGACAGCCGAATTTCCCAATGCAATTAATCTCTTGATTTCCTGGCTACTGGTACCAAGAGTGTTGATTGTGGAGCCAAGCAAACTAAAGCTGTTATCAATCTCAATCTCAATCTCTTCATCATCTATTATGATGCTGCCAAAGGACCAATACGTAAGAATCTTTGCTTTCATGATGTTAAGCTTCAATCCATATTGAAGGCTGAATTCCTTGACCTTTTGTAGCAAGTATTTCAGGTCCTCCTCAGTTTCAGCAAGCAGGGATGTGTCATCTACACAACACAGGCTATTCATTAGTTTCCTTCCAAGGATAATTTGCTCAGCATATGTATTGAATAGGTATGGAGAGATCATACAGTGCTGATACTCTTTTCTCAATTCCAAATCATGCAGTGTTCCACTGCTCTGTTCACACAACAGCCTCCTGATCCAGGTATAGGTTCCTCATGAGCACAATCAAGTGTTCTGGGATTCCCATTCTTCTTAATGTCAGCCACAACTTATCATGATCCACACAGTCAAGTGCCTTTGCATAGTCAATAAAGGAGAAAGAGACATTTTTCTGGTATTCTTACTCTTAGTAAGGAACCATCTGAGAACAGAAATTATATCCTTGGTGACATGGTCTCTTCTAATTTTTTTTTGCTATTTCCTTAAAAGCAGCCTGAACTTCTTCCTTCATCACCATACGCTCATATGTTGTTTCATTAAATTCTTCTGTATCTGCCAATTCCTTTTGATACAGTGACTCAGTATATTCTTTCCATCTCCTTTTAATACTTCTTGGATCATTTAATATTCTTCCTAAAGCATCCTTGATTAAGCAACTCAAGGTTTGAATTTGTTCTTCAGTTCCTTGAGCTTAAGAAATGCTGAAGTAACTTGGAGTTGCTGTGATGCTGAACACTCTACAAATCAGTGTGTCAAATGTCAGAATGGTTACTCATGCTGGACAGTGTTTAGTGGAGCTCCCAGATTAAGAAAGCCTTGGAAGCAGGAATGAATCCACTTCCTAAGCAACATTACTCTGGAAAATCTGTGAACTTGTAGAAATTATGATAGATACACAAACAGGTTCAGGTCATTTGTTCATAGTGTCACTATAAGTTGCGTTCGACTTGACACAGCAACAACAATAATGTATTTACATCTTAATGTGACCTAGAATGAAAAATATATACATTATTGACTATAAAAAGTATTTTCTGGTGAGTTCTGGTGGCCTAGTGCCAAGAAGCTACACT
>NW_006399869.1:5543031-5545218 GCF_000299155.1 Elephantulus edwardii | reverse complement strand
CAATTTTCATTAACAATTGCATTATTGACTTCATTTTGGCTACATAATATAATCTCATTTGAAGAACTAAGAAAGCATTAATAAACCATATACCATAATAATGAAATATCTTTATTTTTCCAAGGACAGCTGTGTGATTTTGAACAGAATTATCAATTATCTAACAACGAATTTAACATATATCTTGATAATGCCTTATATACTCTACAGCTGTTAAGTCAAACTTGAACCTCTATCTGTTTTTCTAGATTGTGAGTCTTCACTGGTAGTCTGTCTTTTCCTCTAAGGATTCCAACTGCTGACCTTTTGAAAAAATATTCCATACATGATACTACCGGAGATCCCATATTATATATATTTAGTAGTAAATGCTTAATGTATTATAATAGACTATGTTATCTGTACTAGTTGGCTTAGCTTTTTATCTTGGCTCACAATGACCCTATTGTTTACAGTAAAATTGCTTTATAAGATTTCTAAACTAACCTTCAGCAATTATCATAAAAATATAAGAAAACCACATAATTTTGCATAAATGAAACTATTAAGTTCTTTTATTATTTCATGAAAATTAAATTATGAAACTCTAAATAAAACATCAGTACAGGAAAATCATGAATTGAAATTTTATCCCAAATATAAGAAGCTCAGGTGGATATATGTCAACCAGAATGGGTCATAATTATCACTGATATTGTAGATATATAACATGTAACAAGGCAGTTATTTAATAATGTAATTATCTCTAATGATGTAATCAACTTTGATGCAATGTCAAGTATCAAGGGTGATTTTCAATCTCTTAGTCTTGTCACATCTATAAGAGACATTTGGTCTGCATCATTTTTTTATCTTTTAAGATACAGAAAAATAGAGAATCAAACAGAAAGGAACTTATCACCACCAAGAACAAAGAAAAGAAGAGCCAGAGTAGATCCACATTTTTTTGGTGTTGAGATCCCTATACTAGGAACTTCATAGAACTAGGGGCTACAGAGAGAAAGTGTCAACAAAGTGCACTCAGAATTCAGATTTCTATGCACAGACACACAAATCCTCTGACTCACTAGGAGTCCTTGAGGACTATGTAAGATCAAGAAATATTTCATTTTGTTTCAAAAGCTTGAGTTAATTCAATGGCAAAAGAAAACAACAAAAGCAAGGGTCTAAGAACCAAATTTTATTTTATAATAGAGGAAGTTTATTAACATATCTCTCAACAAACTTTAATTCACCATGTAGTTTATCAATGACTGCAATTATCAGATAAGAGAACTTTGTATCTGAAGGTATAGTTAGTGAAAACTATATTTTGTCATATTAATATGTTGAGAATGAAAAACAAAGTATAATTTTTTTAAACAAGAAGATATGTGATGGCAAGAACAAGTCTATCTTTTTTCTCTTCCCAACCAGTGCCCTATTGTTATAATTTATTTTGTTATTTTAATAAGGCTGTTATTAGCTGTCTAAACTTTGGCTCTAAATCATGGAAACCTCATGTACAAAATGCCATACCAATCCATAAGTTTTCATTGAGCAAATTTATTGTTGTGGAATCAGAACTGACTTATTGCTGCCTCTACAATGAGTTTTTAGAGGTTGTAAATCACGTAAGAGAAGAGTGTTCATCCTTCTCCAACAGAGAGCTGGTGAGTTCAAACTGATGGTCTTGGCATTGGCAGTGGAATTTCTTACCACTAGGCAATAAGAGGTCACTTGTTAAGTAAGCTCTCACTCTAAAATGCTAAGAATAATGATGGATGTCAGCTTAAAGACTAAAATATGCCTGATCCAAGTCAGGATCTTTTTAATCACTCCCTATTCATATCAACAATCTGCATTATGCAGATGACACAACCCTTCTCGCTGAAACT
This sequence comes from Elephantulus edwardii, assembly GCF_000299155.1. Classification (NCBI taxonomy): domain Eukaryota; kingdom Metazoa; phylum Chordata; class Mammalia; order Macroscelidea; family Macroscelididae; genus Elephantulus; species Elephantulus edwardii. The sequence continues at coordinate 5,543,341 of NW_006399869.1, read as the reverse complement.
GAGGAGGACCTCATGCACTTACTGCAGAGGGTCAAGGACCGCAGCCTTCAATTGGACTGAGGCTCAATGTCAAGAAGACAAAAATTCTCACTGCTGGACCAATCGGTAGCATCAGGATGGATGGTGAAGAGATTGAGATTGTTCAAAGCTTCAGTTTGCTCGGCTCCATGGTCAACACTCTTGGCAACAATGGCCAGGAAATAAAAAAACGAATTGCAATGGGAAAGGCTGCGGTTAGGGACCTCTCTAAAGTACTCAAGAGCAGCGGTGTCTCTCTGGAGACGAAGGTGCGCCTGATACAGGCCATGGT
>NW_006399869.1:5541357-5542632 GCF_000299155.1 Elephantulus edwardii | reverse complement strand
AACAACAACAACAACATTCATGTGACAACTGAACAAGGACTGAAAATTTCAGGAGAATCAATGTTTTTGAATTATGTTGTTGAATAATAGTACTGAATAAATATCCAAAGAACAAATAAAATTTTCTTGAAAGAAGTGCAACCAGGGGTGGTTAAATGCAGGGGTGATAAAACATTGTCTCACACACATTGGATATGTTTTCAGGAGGGACTAGTCTCCGGAAAAAAGACATCATTCTGCAAAAGTGGAGGGTAAACTTAAGATAGAAAGACCCCCAACAGGAGGGATTGACACAGTGACTATAGTAAAGGGCTTGAGCATATCAGAGATTTTGAGAATGGTGCAGAATAAGGCAAGGTTCACATCTGTTGTTGATAGGGTAACTATGAGTCATAGTTAACAGCATCCAACAACAACAACAATCTATTTGCATTTTAATCCATACAATTTTTATTGACTAAATTTTGGAAATTCACCAAATCTTGCTTTCTATTCCTCCTTAGTCTAGAACATTTATTGAAATTTGTCCAGCATTTCAGTACAATGCAAGCCACCACTGACAGATAGGTGGCTGCTTATGAAGTGTGTTGGGCTAGAACTGTACCTGGTATCCTACATAAACCTGTTGTCCTGACATGTATTCCACTTTATAAATAGGGTTTAGTAGACCTTCTCCTTGGAATATATCAAAGTTATAATCTTTGTGTATAATACCACATGTTTCTCTTATGAAACATAGGAGAACAAACCACTAACTCTTAGCAGACAAGTGCTTTAACCATCACACTACCAGGGCTCCTTAGGTCTCCTACATAGAAGGCAAGAATTGTGCCAGTACCTCTTGTACACATGCTGTTAATATTGTCCTTTATAAAATTTCTGAAGCAGTTAGTTCAATATCTTATTGAAACATAGCTTCTAAACTTGAAAAAAAGGTAAGGAAAACATGTCTATTCCTCTGAAAGTTGAATATTAATAATAATGATGATCATAGTTATAATATTTAGTGTTTTGTTCTATCATATATTGCTCGAAAGTGGAACTGATTAGCCTAACAACTACTAACAACTATCATCAACTGCCAACACAGTAACATATATGTAACTAATGTATGTATGCAACTAGTAAACTGACTGGTTTATTATTATATATAATTCTGTGAAATTCAAATTCTGGGGTTGCTCAAATTTTTCTATTATTATCTGTTCACATTTTGCCATCAAAATGTTTAGGATTTAAAGAACTTTTTAATGTATAAAGAAATATTAAGATACT
>NW_006399869.1:5534167-5541257 GCF_000299155.1 Elephantulus edwardii | reverse complement strand
GCATATATTATTTATGGTGAGCCTGCAGAGAGTTGCGCTAGTAACCAAAGGCTGCACTTCTCTGGTTGTTTGAATCCACCAATGACTCCAAAGGACAAAGATGAGAAATCTTTTCCCTTATGATTTACAGCCTCAGAAAGCCAAGGATGAGTCTTCAAAGAGTTGAGTTTGCTGACATATTTTATTTAAAAGGTTGTATGCAAGTTGGAATAGTCATGTTTGATTCTATTTCATTCATTTTGCTTATTGTTCTTGAGCCACAATTTTATAGTAACAAAAAGAAATAGAATAGTTATATCATAGGTTTAAAATTAATTTAAATTAGATAATTTAAGTGAAAAATTAATGAAAATGCCAGGTAAAAGAGAATATAATACTTAATATTTACTGTTATTTCCTCTACTTGCCTCACCTTTCTTTTAACTGGTTTTAAAGTGAATATAAAGATCTGGACAACTATCAAGAATGACAGAAGAATCCATTCTTTTAAGTTGTGGAAATAGAGAAGAGTACAAAGCATACCGTGGACTGCCAAGAGAACAAACAGGTCTGTCCTGAAGAGGATGAAACCAGATTGATCCTTGGAGACAAGAATTTTGAAACCCTACCTCTTATACTTTGGGCATGTTGTCAGGAGGGCCCAGTCCTTGGAGAATGGCATAATTTTTAGAAAAGTGGAGGATCAGTGCAAGAAAGATCCTGGATGAGATGGATTGGTACTGTTATTGGAGTAATGGGTTCAGATGTGTAAGAGACAGTGAGATTGGCTCAGGATAGGGCAGAGTTCAGAGCAATTATGCATAAGGTCACTAGGAGTTATCATCAACTCTATGGCACATAACAAAAGAACATAAAAACCCTAGAAGTATAATCTCTCCTTTTTGTTTGAACAAGTTTTTATAGAATCACTTTCCATACTCACAATAAAGTTACTTATTAAAGTATTATTGAAACCTCTAACATATTATATAGAGGTTCAAGGAAAGTAATTTTGAGATATTAATTTTGAATGTGTAATAATATAAATCAAAACAATTACATCAATTGCAGCTAACATTCTCACTTGCAAAGTTATTTACTGAAAACGATGTTTAGTACAATGAAATGCTAGAGTAATTTGGGTTTTTGTAAGATAATTTAATTCCTCTCAAATTTATTTTGATATAAAAAGATATAAATACTACACAAAAGTAAGCAGTATAGTAACATATTTTTGAATACTCATATACAGAACCTTGTAACATAAAATAATAATTATTTTTAAAAAACCCAACCCTTTAACCATGAAATTAATTTTTAATAAGTCTGATATTGTGGCAGAGATTCATGGCATTCATTCAGTATAGTTCCCAAGATGCAAATAATTGAAAAGTTTACACAAATGTTGTAGGTTGTTGTTATTATGTGCCATCAAGTTGCCTGAGACCCATAGTAATCTTATATACATCCGCTCTGAGCCTTGCCCTATGGTGAGCCATGGTATGATACCAATCTGTACCAAAAAGCTTAGAAGATAGCTACATGGCCAGTGACTGCAGAGATTTATATTTGTTTTCATTCCCATGAAAGATGAGGAAGCTTCATCTCACATACTTTGGACATGTTGTGAGGAGAAGCTGTTGCTTGGAAAATGACATCATGCTTGGAATGGTGAATGGTTAACAAAGAACGGGAAGATGCTCAATGAGATGGATTGATAGTGTACCTAAGGGCTCAAAGGAGTCAAGGATGACAAGGATGGCACAGGATAGGACTGAGTTCAGAACTTGTTCATTGGTGGCTATGAGTACTACTCAAATTCAAAGGCACTTAACAATAACAACAATATATGTGAAAGGTGAACAATGAATAAAGATGCCTGAGAAAGAGTTGATGATTTTGTACTGTGGTGTTGGTGAAGAGTATTACACACACTGTTATTTGAGTTTGATGTTCTAAACTTTCCATCATTCATTCAGTTCTGACTCATAGAGATCTTTTATTGGGCTTCCGAGAAAGTAAACTGAAAAAAGAGATACTTTCTATCTCTCTTCCAAAGAATTACTTGTAGACTTGAACTAAAAATACTCTTGAAATTGTTAGTAGCACAACTACCCTGGATTATGCCACTAGACTTCCCTGTACAATCAAAGAGTGAACATATTAGTCTTAGAAGAATGGCAGCTAAGGTAGGTACTGCTTTAAGGAAATGATGAGATTCAGTACAAGTTGTTGGAAGACAACATCATGCATTGGGCTGCTTACCAAAAGGTTGCTGGTTAAATTCCACAAACAGAAACTTTGAATAAATATAGGCGATCAGCTCCCAGTATGATTTACAGACCTAAAAACCCAAGGAAGAATCTCTATTGGTCAGTAATTACATGATTTCAATCTTGTTTAATATATTGTATAGAAGAAAAACCTCTGGTAGCACATTGTGAGATCTACCATAAAGTTGGCTGTTTGAACTAAAAAAGAAAGGTAAATGAAACTGCTTTATGAAGAACGTCATTTGTTGTTTAGTGTCATTGATTCAGAACTGACTCATACCTGATCCTCCAGTGGGTTTTCAGGGGCATTTAGTAGCACAGGAGGAGATTGCCCAAACAGACTTAGTGGTGCCAGCCTAAAGTTGGCTCTTTTGTATCCATCATTTTAGACACCTAGATCTCTAGCTACTTTAAGTGCAGACATACATCTTGCAAGTTATCAACAGCTGTGAGACTAGAAGAAGAGATACAGTGTTACCTATACTGAGATGCAAGACTTGAGGGAGACTGGAGCAAGAGAATAAGACCCCAATGATGGTGTTAGAGGCTGTGGCACTGCTGTGGAGAAACTGTGGTAAGGTGTAACCAGAAGAGCCCTGAGATAAAGGCCCCAGTTAAAGGTTTTCCTCTGTTTCCTGGATAATTAAAGAGAAGCTAACTTATAAGTGCTCTGAGCAAACCTTGGTGTATGATTGAAGAAACCAGAGGTTTCTTGAATTTGTATTGCTAAACTGAAACCAGAGCCTGGACTTATTGAAGAATTGCGACTTGAGATTCCTGGGCCATAAAACCTGGATTTGTTTGTATTGGGTGATATTCTTTGCCTCCCACATTCTCCAAAGTATTTCCCTAATAAACCCCATTCTTAGTATCACAACTGTGAGTCAAGTCTGCTGGTCAATACAGAAAAAATAAAAATAAACCACTTGCTGTTTTTGTGTCTCTAGAGGCATCTGAAGCTGGGATAATGGCTCTATATCTGCTTTCTGCTCTGGGGTGGTGAGGGCTTGTGCTTTTCTTGCTCCCTCTGGTCCTTTCAGAGAGATGCTTTTGGCCCATTTTCTGCTCTTTAGACAGTCTTTTAAACTCCATGGGGGAAATTAATTCTGTCCTCTAGAGTGACTGTGAGTTAGGATAAATTAAAAGTCACCAACTTGCTATATAGAAAAATTTAAAAGACTTTTTTTCCCTGCTCATATTTGAAATATATCTTGGAAATATATTGAGCAGTAATTAAATAAATGTTTAACCTATTAAAACATTTTATACACTGGCTATATTAAAAACTACTCATCTGCTCATCTTGGGAAGGAACAATGCCTGCATAAGAAAGAAAGTTTCCAACTCTGTTACTCCTCTTATAAAATAGCCTCTATTACTCCTCTACAAAGTAGCTCTGGTAGCTAGTTTAAGAAGCTGCACTGCAATCCTAAATGTTAATGGTTCAAATCCACCAACTGCTTTGCAGGAGAAGGATGAAAAATCCTCTCCAGTGAAATTAACTACCTCTGAAAATCTGCAGGAGGGTCAGTTATGGTTCTGACTCCATGGTACAAAACAACAGCCACCACAGCAACAATAGTATTAATACAGTGAAAATACTTACATTTAATAATAGATTTTTATGAATTCTGAAGTATATACAGATTTGTATTAATGGAAGTAATAACTTTGGGTGTTATTGTTGTTGATTGCCATCAAGTCGAGGTTGAGTCATAGAGACTCTATGAACAAAAGATTTAATGCCTTTCCATAACTATCATTGTTTCTCCAAGTTCATAGAGTTTCCTGCTTCCAAACCTGTTTTACAACTGAGAGCTCCACTAAACACTGTCCACAATGGGAAACCATTCTGGTCTTTGATATCCCCATGGCACAAGGTTCAGCATCACAGCAATCTCAGGTTACTTCATACAGCACATTGACAAAGAGTGATGCACAAAGTGGAAGAGTGTTCCTCCAGATATAACAGCACTAGTCTCATTTAGCAGTTGTTAAGTGTTGTTAAGTTAAATATGACTCAGAGTAAGCATTGCACAAAAGACTTGAACTCTGTTCCATAATTATCATCATTTCTTGCCATTTCTGAGTTTGTAGAGTTAAATAAAAAATAATTATCATTAATATAGCATTCATCCGTTTTTCTTTAATATTAAAATTGTTAACACTAAATCTACTTGGATTAACATTGAAAACCTTTAGTATCCACTGTCAGCAGATTAAGAAACATATTGCACTGGGAAAGCCTACAGTCAGGGACCTCTCCAAATTGAGGAGCCATAAGGTGAACCTGTTTCAAGCCATTGTCTTTTCAATAACTTTCTATGCATCTGTAAGCTGAAGAACTGAAAAGATGAAATAATTCATGCCTTTGAGCTGTAATGTTGGAGGAGAGTACTGAATATCCTGCAGACTGCCAAAATAACAAACAGATATGCCTTAGAGAAGGCACAGCCAGAGTGCTCCTTGGAGGCAAAGCTGATAAAATTTTGTCTCACATACTTAGGGTACATTGCTAGGAGAGTTTAGTCTTCGGAAAGTGACATCACGCTTGTAAAGGTAGAGGGTGGACAAAAGAGAGACAGATCCTCAAACAGAGAGATTGAAGTAATTATTACAATAATGGTCTCAAGTGTGTCAGAGATTGTGAGGATGGCACAGGATAGGATGGTGTTGGGGTCTGTTACTCATAGGGTTGTTATGAGTCATATTCAACTTGGTGACACCCAACAGCAATAATACTGGATATTCACTCTTCTGTTGATTACTTGAAATACAATGTGACCTTGAAATAAGCTTTGTATTAAAAAGTACACTGAATTGACTTTGTTATTGCAATTTAAAGAACGTTTCTGAGATCATGTTCTGGATTTTCAGTCAATTGACAAAAGATTTTAAGTAAGTGTTTACCTCTAGCAGAAAATGACGTCTTCACACTTCAGCTCACTGATACTGGTTTTTGATCATTTAATCAACAACAAATTTAGCAAAGTTTCCATTAGATTCTATAAACACAATAGCAGTTTCTTAAATTTAGTTAAAAAATAATATTTTATAAAGATGGGCTCCTTATCAAAATTTCATAGCACAATAAAGCCCTGTTGTTGAAATCAAGAGTTACTACATGAGCTAAAGTTCAAAGGAATAGATATATTTTATTTACCTCAGGAAATCTCGTTTTCTTGCATGTAGTGAAGTGGGAGATTTTATAAAATCAAAGGTTAACTATTTTAAGGACTAAAGTTTTCCTTTTTCTGCTTCGATAAAATCATCATCTGGAATTTTGGTCAATTTACTGTGCTTTTTAATGAAAACGGCTAATATTTAATTTATAATGTTTGCCTCATTCTTAGTCTATAAATATTAATAGCTTCCTATGTTTGCCTTCTAGGACACAGTATGATAGTAATAGAAATTTGTGGAACATGATTTTTGGCTTCTATTGGTAACAGTCACATTTTGGATTAAAATACTTTTAAATTTTACAACACATATGGTCATGACCTTCAGATTTTTTCCCCCTAAAATCATGGAGTTACTTTAATCATTTCCTCATAACTAATTAGACTCCTTCACTGTTGGTTCATCATTATAATGCATTATCTTATTTTAGATAAAGATTAAGGGTTATATAATTAACATGAATATATTCAGAGTTGATATAAAACTAATAAGATTTCCACAAAGCAGCATTATACCAACGTGGAAACTGATTATTAGTAAGCTCAAACTAATTGTTTTGAATGTTTGTGGAAGACATATATTAACAAACATGAATACTGAATCCTTATTGTATCTAAATTTTGCTTATTTGTAACTGGTCTACATCTCACACTTGTGACTAACCTTAACTTCTATATATCATCTAATACTTTTAAAATTACTTCAAGAAGCGTAAGCCCTGATCACTTTCTAAATATTCCTTTTAGTGCTTCTAATTCACTTGACTAAATACAAAAGGATCCTTTATACCATAGTGTATCAGGCTGCTAGGTGAAAGAAATGTTGTTGTTATTCTACTAGCCACTCATGAAAAAGAGATAAGCTCTTCCTGTAAAGAATAATAGCCTTGAGAACCCTATGTAGGGTCATTATGAGTTAGAATTGATATGATGACAGTAGTTTTTAATTACTAGGGTATTTTATCTTTTGACAGCCCATTTACGAAAAAGCCCAGGACTTAAAAAATACTGCTAATTTCATTTTAGAATAGAAAATGCAATTTGAGCCTAGATTAGAGATACAATGACTGTTCTTCTGTACATCTTTTCTTTTACTTACGTGATTATCTACACAGTGAAGATCTCTATTGTGAGCATACTGCAGAAACTCTAATGTGACTTGCTACCATTTGTTGCCTTGACACATAGATTTGTTTGTCCCAGTAAACATAAATTTAGAAGAAGCATGAACTACATCTCTACTGTGGAAGCCTTTCTTCCCTAGACAAGATAGTCAAATCTAAAAGAAAGTGGTAATCATGATTTTCTTAAATTTGGACATAGTAATCATAAGGTCTTATGTATATTGCACTAGGATAAGTCATTTGAGGTTAAAAAACAGATTATTAAATTCTACTGGTGTCCCTTTGTATTTTTTTTATGGGAGAGTCAAATCGTTTATTGGTTATTTACATGAAAACAAAATTTGAGGGGGGTGCTTAGATTTTCTGAAGCTGGAATGATGACACCTGGTTCAGGACATGAGTCTGGGTCCCCACAGCAATAGAGCAATTGTGATTGGACCAAGCATTTATTGAAGCACCATTTACTAAGTCTTACCCCAAGTTAAGCAGGTTTATGGTTACACTGGAAAATAATAATGTCTGGAATATATAT
>NW_006399869.1:5515095-5533502 GCF_000299155.1 Elephantulus edwardii | reverse complement strand
TTAAGAGGATCAATTCACGAAAAGTGAGCTGGTGAATTCAATGTAGTCAAAGGCCATGGGGAGCTTTATGTGGGAGACACAGTAGTCTGCTTGTTCGGAGTCAGATTCTGGTCTAACTCCTCCTTGGTCATACATACAACTTGCCCTCTGAGCTAAGGGCATGGAAGGGGCTCACAATCTCTTCACTAGACTTGACATTCTCAGTTTCACGGCTGATCATTAAAGCCATATATTCTTGCAGGGAGACATGGCCATCCGTGTTTGGATCCACAGTGTCTAGGATTGCTTCAAATTCAGAGTCAGGCTCCCCTTCCTCCACTATGCGGAGGTCGTAACCCAGGGGAGCACCGGAGCAAGACTTGAACTCTTGATGGTTCACCCTGCCAGACTTGTCCTTGTAGAAGTGCTTAAACATCATGGATTTTAGACATCTTAGAAATATTTTTCCCCATTTTGGTATATTGGGAAAATCTTATTTAAAAAATTTCCATGTATTTTGTTGTTGTTGTTAAGTGCCGTCGAGTCGCAGGTGACTCATAGTGACCCTATGAAGGAGAGTTCTCGACACTTGGGTGTCTCTCATCCTCTCTCCAGGTTCATAGGGTTTCTGGAGGCAAGCTATTATGGAAGTAGATTCCACTCCTCCTTCTAAGCTTGTTTTAATCGGGGAGCTCCACCCCACTCTCTGTCTGTATGGGTAGCCAACCATTAACGCATTTGACACATGAGTGTCACAGTGTTCAGCCTCACAGCAACCACAAGTGACCTCGGACAGCAACTTGTTTACCAGGGCTACTTGTACACCAGGGCTATATGACCTAGAGGAATGTCTGAACAAAAACAATGAAAGACTGGCCTGAGGGCCGCGGATTAAAAGTCACCCACCTTGGTCTTGGTCACACTGTTTTCTCATCACTAGGTCAGCTGATCTGTCTCTCTCTCTTTCTCTCTCTGTTGATGTTATTGTTGTTAAGTGCCATCGAGTCGCAGGCGACTCATACCGACCCTATGAAGGAAAGTCCTCGACGCTTCGGTGCCTTTCATCCTCTCTCCAGGTTCATAGGGTTTCTGGAGGTAAGATATCCATGTATTTAGCATTTTTAAATTATGAACTGCCTGACCATGGTTAGGCACATTATATGTAAATGGTACTTTTGTTGATAGAGGCCATGAATTTGGTGTTACTCATAGTGAAATTATGTAAAACAGAACCCAACTCTGTCCTATCCTGTTTTTTCCTCACAATTTCTCCTATGCTTAAATCTTTTGTTGTAGCCACTGCTTTAATTCATCTCATGATGCTTCTTCCTCTGTTTAGCTTACTATCTACTTTTCCAAACATGAAACCCTTCTGCATGGAGTGGTTCCTGAGAGTTGGGTGGAACGTCTGGTTATTTTTTATGTAAGCCTCTTGTTTAGTGTCAACAAGAGATCCTGTAGGGCCCTAAGGCTACAGAAACTTCTTATTGTTGTTGTTGTTAAGTGCCATCGAGTTGTAGGTGACTCATAGAGACCCTATGAATGGAAGTCCTCCAGCACTTGTGTAACTTTCATCCTTTCTCCAGGTTAATAGGGTTTCCTGAGGCAAGCTATTATGTAAGTGAATGCCACTCCTGCTTTCAAGCTTGTTTTAATTGGGGAGTTCCACCAAACACTGTCATCCACAGGTAACAGCAGATTTGACACATCAGTGTCACAGTGTTCAGCTTCACAGCAACCACAAGTTACCACTGTACAGTTAGTGGACAGACCAGTGCTATATGACCTAGAAGAATGTTTGAACAAAACAATGAAAGGCAGGCCTGAAGGATGTGGATTAAAAGTCACCCACCTTTGGCTTGGTACCATCACTTTCTGTCCAGGAGGCCAACTGATCAATCTCTGTGTTGATATTACTTGTTATTATATTTTGTTATTTTATTTTGGAGGAACATTTTTCTAAGTCATACAGCATTCTTCTGTCATTTGCTGTACTGAGGTAACCTGAGTTTTCTGTGACTCTGAACTTTGTGCCATTGGGGTGTCAAATGCCATAATAGTTGCCCATGGTGGACAGTTTTGGTGGAGCTCCCAGTTTATGAAAAGTTTGGAAGCAGGAGTGGCATCCACTTCCTAAACCACATGCTTCTGGAAACATTATGAACGTGGATAACTGACATTACTTACAGCAAAGCTTCAGGTCTTTTGTTCATGGGGTTGCTATGAGTTGTGCTCAACTCGACAGCAGTCAACCACAACAACAGCATGTGTTCTTGAGTTATTTGAATTCATAGGGACCTTATGCACTGTAGCTCTATCCTCTTTTAAGACAATCTCACTGATTCCTACACACCTCCTCCATTAAACCAGTTACTGTCATTCCATCTGATTCAGGGTTTTTCTTTCCTGTGCTGTCCCTCCATCCTTCCAAGCTTGATGTTATTTTGCTAGGACTGTCTTCCTTGGTCACCTGTCCAAAGTGTGTACACCTATAAAATAACACTTCCTATTGATTTTGCAACCAGTATGTTCCTTAGAATCGTGAAGAGTAAAGCTCTCATACAATTTAGCCATGTTATAGGGTGAGAGAAGCTGTCCCTGTTCCTGAGATACAGCTTTACCATTCTCGATAAATAATAAATAAAAAATAATATTTTTGTAGCACTATTAGTAAGGAGAGATGGTTTGAATCCACCAGCTGCTTTATGAAAGATGAGCCTTTTCCATCATTGCAATTTACTGTCTCTGAAAACTACTGGAGGGTCAGCTCTGAGTCAGTTCCAACTCAGTAGTGTATAACAAACCCAACATTCTTTCTCATTTAAATCTTCAAGGTACTGAGTCCTGTGAAAGTGACACAGGAAGCTATTGGAAAAGTGATAATCACTTTTCAGAAATGTTTAACATTTTTTAATATTTTAAAAACATTTTATATTTAAAATGTTTATATTTAAGGCTTGAGGTCAATTTTTCACAATACACATTTCTTATAAGTTATAAAATCAGGGAGAGCAGGGAGGTCTCCAGACTGAGGACACAGTCTCCACAGAGCCGGTGTGGTCTCCATGCAGCTGGTGCAATGGGTCTGGTGTGTTTTGAGGTCCTGTGTGTAAGTTCAAACTGAAGCAGCAAAGTCCATGTAAACCTAAGTATTGCAGTGATGCTTTATTGAGCACTCATTGTAGCCCTTGAGGGAACCTAGGTCCCTTCAGTTTGATTGTTCTTTTGGAACCAAGACACTTTGGGTGAATTACTGAACTAGTTGCTTATGAGAACTGCACTGGAAATCAAGTGGCAAAAGTAGGTAGAAATTCTCAGTGTCCTTCTTTTTGACTCTAGTTGTTGATAACATGTATTTGAATAATAGGTCTTCCAAGTATGCATATGGTTAGTATCCTATAAATTCAGCATAAAATCAGGACAAATCTTGAAATTGTCTTTTAACAACTTTCATTTTTCCTACATCCATTTTTGGTACACTCTAGGTTCCAATATTAATGGCTGTTTACAGCTGTTTCTCCTCTTTTTGAGAGACTTCCTATCTGGGTTCTGTTCCTAATAATGTAACTACTTGCATTACTCTGTTCATAGTGTTTTCAAAGGCCCTTCTTTTAGTTTTTCTTAACCTAGGAGATGTTGCAACCTCTCCACCATGGGTGGTCCTCTGGTACGTGAGATACTGGTGGCACAGATCCCAGAATTAGAGCACTCTACAAGCCACACAAGTACAGCATACTGACAGATAAATGTTGTACCAGTAGGAGCAAATAACACCACCCAAACCTAAATAAATGTAAGATCATAAGTAATTGGTAATATTCTCCAATAATTGAACAGGCAGATAGGTGTTGATAGGGCAATTTTTAGGGTCTTTTATGAAATTCCTTTTGGAGCAATAATGAGCTCAAGAGTGTCAGAGATGATGTGATGGCACAGGTTAGGATAGGGCTCAGACCTGTAGTTCTTGGGGTTGTTCTGAGTCATATTTGACTCCAAGGCACCTACCAACAATAGGTCATCTTCACTATCACTAGAATGGTCAAGTCCTTCATTGCGCCTATTGTGCCAATTCATTTCACTGAGGGTCTCTTTTTACTCTTGCTGGTCCTTTTCTTCACCTAATATGATTGCCTCCTTCAAGAGCTGATGACTCCTAAGAGCATGTTCAGAGTAGATGAGACCAAGAATATTTTGTTGCAACCAACAAGTTAATTATTTAAATAAATATCAGGACTGTTTGTTTGTTTGTTTGTTTGTTTGCTTTTCTTAGCTAGAAAATTCTACTAAAACCCTGATCTTACTGATACTTAAAATACCGGTAGTATGTCTTCTACCACCAGTGTAATACAAAAACCTGCTTGGTACAACTAACTGACAGATGGGTAGTAGAATCTGTCTTTAAGGCTAACCCAAATCAAACAGGCTTTCACTGAATCAACTCATCCTTAATTACAGGGTAGATTTGCCTAAAGAGTTTTCAAAGTTGAACACTTTTATGACCTAGTGTGTTAGAACAGAAAATTGTTTGTTTAGCAGAAGAATTTTTTTACCCACTAAAAATTAGTAGCATTTTAAGATAACACATAACTGATTAAAATAACCGTAATTATTCTTTTTTTCTTGGAAGAAATAGAATTAGTTCATACCAAAAAGAAAAGGTTTGGCAAGACAGAAGGAAAACAATCCTAAAGCTACCACTTTCAATGTGTTATTGAATCTAGGATGCAAGCTACTCTGTCAATTGTATGATACATGAGTATAGTGAGTGCAATTAAGAAAGGTAGCAATTCAGAAGTCGGTGTATTTCTAGGACTCTTTCAAAATAGAAGTCAGAGAATTTAGTCTTATGATGTCCAGAGATATTTATCATTACTCATGAATTAATCTTAAAAATAAAGGAGAAAAAATTTAAAAATATATGAAGTAAAGATAATAGAAACAAGAAATGTAGAGATTATTAAAAGAAATAGAGGTCATTGTGTGTGTTTGAAAGAACAGAATCAGTTTATTGTCATTAAAAATAAAAAAGTTAATGCAGAGTATGAAGATATAAACTGGAGAGTCTAGACTTCAGTGCATCTCCTTAATAAGTTTAAACTAGATTAGATTGAATGTCCCTGAAATTCTTACTCAGGAAAATGATGTGAAATTGTTTGTTCAAGAACACTGAGAGCAATGTAGAAAATGAATCCGAAAGGAGAAAACTAAATGACTGGTGACCACTTTGAAAGTAGCCCAGATGGAGAATGTAAAGAAAAATTGTGGTACTAAGAATAAATAGGAAAATATTTTTTTTTTAAAATCACAAATATAAAATCATCAGATTTCTTAATATTTATCTAGTATCATATAAATATATAGATAAAACATGTTATAGTATTATAGAATATCTATAAAAGTATAAACACACTATACTTTATTCTGAATATTAATATGAGTTTGAATTTAGGAAGAAAAGAGCAGTATGTGAAAACAGAGCTCTGTGAACTAAATGTAATATTTCTAAAATACAATACTGTAGTGATGGCTGACATTTCATTAGGGCACATGACATGCCCTCAATAAAACAAAAAAATATTGAATTGAATTTACATAAAATTCTCATGGCATAAGCTATCAGAAATATGGTGATCAGGTGGAAATAAGAAGAAAGCTGAAGTTGCTTTGTGTAGAAGGAATCTGTGCAGTGAGAAACAGACATTCTCTCTCTTGCATGAAAAATTTCTGAGGGTAGAATTTTTGAGCAGAAATTTCTCTAAAATTTTAATCTTCATTAGAGGAAAAGGCCATAAAATGGAAGATTATAAGAAATCCCTCCCTTTAAAGCACATATAATTCAGAATATAGCCTCTGACACACACACACACAACTGCATTACTTTAATAGATAATTTGAAAGTAATTTGTATTCTAAGCAATTGTGACTGTATCTGTATATTTGAACAATGAAATTTAAGTCAATGATGTATAAATTAGAGTTAATACCAGGTGTGGATTCCATTTCAGTGTCCTTTGTAAGGAATGAGATAGTATAAAACGAAAGCTGCTTGATTATTAAGAAATGACTTTTCATTTTAGAATGAAAATAACTTTATCAGGAAACAATGTTAAATTACAATTAATACATTTGCCAGTTAATTTTTTCAAAACATAATAACAACCAACCAACCAAACTAACTGAACTTTGATTTTAGCTCACTCTTCACTAAGTTTCTGAAGTTGAAGTTAATTTTTATAGGATGACAGCTGGCAGATTCAAATTGCCTACCTTTCAATTAATAGTTCAATAAGCCTTTTAATTTATAGATAAACATTTCTATTTGTAAATTTATTATGTAAATAAAGAATATTATAGTAAGACTTATGAAAAGTATTGCTTAGCAATAGTAGTATGACATTGAATTATGTGAAATAGCCTTTATTAATAGATTAAAACTAAAATATAAATTTCACATGATCAAGTTTTGTTGTTGTTCTTGTTAGGTGTCATCAAGTCATTTCTGACTGCTAGTGATTCTATGCACAATAGAACAAATATCCTCGTAGTTGTCGGTATGTATTAGGCCAACGTTACAGACACTGCTCAGATTAATATTTTTCAAGGTCTTTCTCTTTTCCTTGACCTTCCATTTATATCAAGCTTTCCTTCTTCAGGGACATTTTCCTCCTAAAACATGCTCAAAAGACATTCAATGAGGTTTATCATTCTTGTTTCTAAAGTAAATTTTGACTGTTCATCTTCCAAAACAGGGTGGTTTTTTTTTTTTCATTCTTGTCCAGGAATCCATAATAGAGTAAATAATTTTTATTAGCACCATAATTGGGAGCTCAGGTGGCATGGTTATTAGGAAGTGGACTGCTAACCAAAAAGTGGAGCCTCCCATATGGTATACAAAATCAGTTGATGGGGAGAAAGACAGAAAATCACCTCCCCTGGCATTTATACTCTCTGAAAAGCCCATTGGAGGGTCAGTCAAGAGTCAGAAATGTATAACAGTATAATTCAATGGCATTCATTCTCCTGTCTTCTGTATTCATTATCCAGATTTTCAATGCATTTGAGGTAGCTGAAAATACAGTGGTTTATCTCAAGCACATCTGATTCCTGAAACCGATGCTTTTTGACATTAAAGACATTTTATGTAGCAGATTTGCCCCAAGAAAAAAAATCATTCAATTTCTTGTCATTTCCATAGGCGCTGACTGTGGATCTAAAAAAAATCACCTCTTTGACAACATCAATGTTTTCTCTGTTTATCCTGATGCTGTTTTTCAGACTAGTTGAAAGGACTTGGGCTTAATTAATGTTGAAATGTAATCCTCAGAGAAAGGTATTATTTTCAAAAGTGAGCAGATAGTATATCAATCCTTTCTCCATTTCACCCAACCAAGTTGTAATATCTACATATTACAGGTTATTAATGGTCCATTCTTTAATTCTGATGATACATTTCTAAGTAGAATCTAGCTTCTTGGATTATTTATTCAGCATAAAAACTGGATAGGTTCAACCTGGACCCACAACTTTACTTATGTTGAATCAGGCAGTAATCCCTTCTTATATGTGAATTATAAACTCTTAAACAATATACAAGTTCCACAGCAAAGCAATTAAGTATTTTAAAATGTCTATTTTTTAACGTTATTATTGTTGTTGTCATGTGTACTGTCAATTCAGAGCTGACCCATAGCTGACCCTCTGGCGGGTTTTCAGAGTCAGCTAATCACAGGAGATTGCCCTTCATTCTTCCACAGAACAACTGGTGTCCCCAGTGTACCTTCTCGCAACACAGCTTCTTGCCACTAGTCCACAAAGCCCACCTAGTATGCATAAATTTTTATTGCCATGTAGTTGAATGCCATTAAAATACACAGAAATATCTTTTAGCTAGTGTCTCCTTTCAGTCCAAATTAATTTGACAGTAGTCTTGAGTTCCCTCTTTTCATATCCCCTTCTGAATACAACTTAAATTTCTGGCGGTTCCTCAACCGTACACTGCTGCAAATGATTATAAATGATCTTACACAAGTTTTTACTTATGTATAATATTAGTAATATTATTTTATAATTTCAACATTCTATTGGATCACCTTTCTTTGAGATGGGCACACAGAAGTATTTTCCAGTTGGTTAGACTATTCTTTCGTATCTCATGGTGTAGATGAGTGAGGAAGACATGCAATAATGCATCCCTTTGCTGAAACACCTCACTATTTCATCAATTCCTAAACTCTTATTTTGGCCAATAGCTTTAATATTGCTTAGGTTTCTTCCTTAAAGACAATTCATTTTAGAATACATGCAAGCCATCTCTTTTTAATTATATCTATCTTTTTAATTATAATTGTTGTTGTTGATTGCCTTTGAATCAAGCATGGCTCATAGCAACCCTATGAACCAAAGGCCAGAATCCTTTCTATAACTATTGACATTTATCAATGTTTATGTATTTTCCAGAGGCATGTTGTTTAGGAAGTGAACGCCATTCCTCTGTTTATTTTTTATATCTCTTTTTAATACTTTCTGTGTCTCTCTATATCTTTCTCATTCTGTGGGGGTGATATTACATTAAGTTGGAACCAATTCATAGCTGACATTTTTGTGGGTTTTCAGAGGCAGTAATTCACAATAAATAGGCTTGCTCAAGTTTCTCCTGGTAGTGCAATTTCTTACCACTAAGCCACCCAAACCTCCTAGACTATTTCAATATTGCAAATTGAAGGTTCTATTTGGATTTCTTTAGTTCTTTCAATTTTAGGAATTTAGAGTGTATTCTTCACATATGGTTTTATAACTCCTGGTATTTATTTGCACATTTCATTACAATATTATTTTCTTTTGGATTGGCATTTCAAAATCTCTTCAGTTCTTCACATCAATTTCCACCATTCATTTTCTTTATTTATGTTCAAGGATAAGTTTCAGAGTCTTTTCTGACATTACTTCTTGGTTTTTATTTCTTTACTTTTTTAAAACTATTTTTTCCCTTATGTATTTTGTTCTTTTATTCTAACAGCTCATCTTGGTTAGTATTCAGTGCATTAAATTTGTTCTTGAATTGACCTATAATTTGACTAAGGGTATTCTCATGGTCATATTTGGTTTTATGGTTTTTAAATTTTTTTATGTTTTATCATGAACATTGTTATGAAAAATTGATGATCTCTTCCACAATTTTCTTCGCCTATGCTGTCCGTCCACCCTTCTGAGCATAATTTCCTTCTCCAAGGACTGATCTCTCCTGGCCATATGCCCAGGAGAGACTTGGTTTCATCCTCTCCAAGACAGACCTATTTGCTTTCTTGGCAGTCCAATACTCTTCCTCAGCACCACAATTCAAAGGCATTGGTTAATCTTCTGGTGCAATGGGGTTGGTGTGTTGGAATTAATAAGACTGACTCAGGACAGGGCAGGGTTCAGAGCTGTTGTTCATAGGGTCTCTTTGGGTCACAGTCCACTTCACAGCACATAACAACAACAACAACAATTCCACAACTGGTTCTTGATCTCCTTCTAACTCATGCTGTTGAACTGCTTCACTATTTCCACAGATGTAGTTGATTTGATATTTCCTGGAGAAAGTGCAACCAGAAGACCACTTAGAGGCAAAGATGACAATGATTTGTTTCATATGCTTTGAGCAGGTTGCTGGGAGGGGCTATTTCCCAGGAAGGAACATCATTCTTAGAAAAGTGAAGAATCAGCAGTAGAGAGGAAGACCTCCAATGAGATGGAATGAAACAGTGACTGCAGCAATGAGCTCCAGTATTTCAGAGATGATGAGGATTACAAAGGTTAGAACAAGTCTTGATATATTCTTTATAGGGTTGCTATAACTACTACTCAAAGCACATAAAACAATAATGAGAGTTGAATTGAGTTGATTTTTTTACTGTTTAATCCATTGATATCCATATTTTGTTACCAATTAGAGTATTGAAAATAATTTATGATGGATAAATCATTGCTCTTGCAAATTTCTGTTATGCAATCACTATACTTTCTATCAAGATCCTTTTACACTTATATATTTTTATTTATTTATAACCTTTATATTAAAAGCATCAAGTTATAAAAAAACCAAAAAAATTAAAAAACCAAAACCAAAACGTTATAAATGCATTTACTTTTATACTTTATCAACTTAAGACTGAATAAATAGGTTAATATATTTAATTAGTTGAACTTTGACATTAATAAATTTGATGTGTAAATTTGAACAAAAGTCATATTCATTTTTGTATTGATGTTATTACGTCACTGGCAGCACGTCACATTGAGATAGAACTTGAAATAATCTTCCCAGACATGAATGCAATATCATTCCTCTGTAATGTGTCTTACTGGCACTGTATAGTGTCTGAATAAAATTGATCAATATCTGTCAGTGTCAGCTTACTAAGACCTAAAAAATTTTATGTGGGCATTTCATTTTTAAAATCTTCCAGCTTTCTCGGCTTCATACTTTATACATTCACATTTCTGATGAGAATGTTGGAAGCTGTTCTTTCTTATTTTAATTAACCCCACATCAACAAAATAAGGTTCTGAAAGTTTCACACACACCCATCACAATGATAAATTATACTTTGAGGAGACAACTCTTCTACAATCATATTGTGCCTACCTGAGGTTCTTATTTTCTGGCGTTTTATCAGACTGTGCTCTATTGCTACTCATAAAGTCTTCATTGGGGATAATTTTAGAATTAGATCACCTGAGCCTTCTTTTTTATCTTTTTAATATTCTGATCGCTCTCTGAAAATTATCCATATGTGTGACTCTGTTATTATTTGAAATACTATTGACAGGAAGTCCACCATGACGAAAACATCTGAACAGCCACAGTAGTACAAACTGATGGAAAATTGATGAAATAGATTGATATATTTCATAATCAGAACAAAGACTATTAGATGTATTCGAATTAAGCTGATGATAAAGAATATTGACTTCTTTACCAAAAACTCACAGATAAACAACAATTCTGTCTTGGAGACAGTGAAGTCAATGCTTCTTAGAATAAAAGATGGTGAGACTTCATCTCACTCAATTTGGAAATCTTTTAAAGAGGGACAATTGCTGGAAAAGAGGATTTATCCTTTTTTATAGAATTTATTTTTCAATATGACTTCTCTAGCCCTTATTTGATGTTGCTGTGCAGATAGGTGGGACTATGAGAATAGGACATGTTGATCTGTTCACAGAAGAATTGGCTATCTACCATTCCAGAGGGAGATTGGCAACAATCTACAAAGAGGATTAGTTATTCTTGCCAATAAATTGAAGAACTCTGGCTGTACACATGAATTCTTCCTCTAACAGAAGTGATGGAATTCTTCACCCAGACAGAGAAGAGAGACCTCCTCCAACTCAGTGAAGTGTAAGAAATGTTCCAGAAAGCAGCAGCAGCTAGGGGTGAACTGAAGAATTATATATGAGCTTTGAATTTGGGGGTGGGGAAGCCAAAATTGGCAGAACTGAAAACTTTGTTAGAAAATCAGGGGTAAGCCAATATTCGCAGGACTTAGAGTCACAAGGACTTAGAGCCACAAGACTAAAGGATGAGGTTTCGGCATGAACATTTTAGAGCTGTCTCGACTGCATTTTATTATTATATTAATTAAAACTTTTTAATTCCTCCAATATATTTCTATGTTTTCTGTTAACTATCACATCAGATTTTGGAGCCAGCCAAACAATAAGAGTGGAGTTAAAATGAGCAGATGGAGGCATGGGAGCATAGGGCATAAGTCTAACATCATGGGAAGTGGTTTTGTTATTGATGCTGCGGAAAGGTACAATTTTCCACAGTAAAATTGGTAAAGGTTGGATAGAGCATTATTATGCAGGCTTTGCTCATTATATCATCATCATACTTGGTAGAGGATCACTGAAAAAGAGGAAGTGTCTTAATATGAGCTAAAACGTAATGATTTTGAGGATCATCTAATACTGGCAAACATTTCTTTTCTTTTTTTTTTAACATCAACAAGTTTTATTTAAGAGGTAATATTCAAGAGAAGTTTCAAACATTTCTTTTTAGACAAAGTTTCTTCGGCTGAGTGCTTGCTCAATAACATCGAATACTAACAACACTCTAATTATAACACATCATTATTATATGAAGTTGATATTACTTTTACAAGATTATCTAATAAATTGTTGCTATTTTAAGTTGTCACTGTGTGAATTCCCAATCATGTTAATCCCAGATATGCAGACTAGAATACCCACACAAAGTTTTAAGGCTGTATACTTTTGGAAGGAGGTTACCAATCCCATATTTGGAATTTCCATTGGGTAGACTTGAACATAATATTTTCACCAGGGCATCAAATCAAGTATTTGTGCCACTCAGAGAGAACTCAAATATAATTACATCCCAAGTTTTACAATTTATGGTTCAATTTTAATTCAGGATCCAAACATAATTTATTTATTACATTTGATTACTATTATTTCCTTATTTCTTTTCCTGCACGTGACACTGGTTTTCTATAATGGTCTACATTCAATATTTATATTACTATTTATCCATAATTAGATGGAAGCTATTAATTTACTTTTTGTGTAGCTACTCTAACATAAGAAAAAGAGTGAATAATATTAAATTGTTTACTCATTGGTCATCTTAAGTTATATCAGTTAATTTTGATGGTGACTGTCAGAACTCTTGTATTATCTCTGTAACAAAACATCTAAATAATAAGATCTAAGGGCTACATTTTCATAACATTAATTAGCCAGTTTAGCTTGGTGTCTTAGCGGTAAGGCATTACACTGTCAATATATATGTATGCGGTTCCAATAGATTAACTACTCTACGGTAGGGAAAAAAATAATGAACAGTCTTCTGCCATGAGATTTACTGTCTCTGAAAACCAGCTAGAGGGTCAACTATGGGTTGGTTCCAATGTAATGGTACACAATAACAATACTCCATTTTAGATTAAATTATCAGATAATTATTAAATCTTTTTAATTGTCCGTATGTGATAATAATAGAAGTTTGAAATGTACTTGCTCAGTGGCCTTGTTTTAGAAAGGGTAATTCACCCTCCTCTTTTGGAGAATTGATGCCTTTGATCATCAATTGTGGTGCTGGAGAAGAGTATTGCATACACCATGAACTGCTAAGAGAATGAACAGGTTCTTCCTGGAGAGGGTTAAACCAGACTTCTCCTTGGAGGCAAGGATTCTAAAGTTTCATCTGAAATACTTTGGATGTTTTGCAAGGAGGGACCAGTTCCTGGAGAGGGATGGTATGTTTGAGAAGATGGAGGGACAGGGCAGGAGAGGAAGGCCCTCTATGAGATGGATTGATTCAGTGACTGGGGAAATGGGGGTAAATATGTCATAGTGAAATTGGCAGAGGATAGAGCAAGGTTTAGGGCTGTTGTACATAGGGTCGCTATGAGTCACAGGTGACTCAACAGCACAGAACAACATCAACTCTTATTTTTAGTTAGTTATTAGGAGTTCATGGATTTTGTAAATTTAATATTCTTGAAATTTAGATGATGCCAAATTATACAGAGTGATATCCTCACCCTGTCTTTACTGACAAGACTTAATTGATCAAGGCTATAGTCTTCACAATTACTTGTGATGCATAAGAAAGCTGGACAAAGACTAAGGATGGCAGAAGAATAACCAATGCGTTTGAGTTGTGTTTCTGGGAGGATCTTGAACATACCATGAACCACTATGAAAATAAATAGGTCTGTCTTGGAGAGGGTGAAATCCAGTTTCTCCTTAGAGGCTAGGATGTTGAAGCTCTGTCTCGAATACTTTGGTCATGTAACAAGGAGGGATTGATCTTTGGAGAAAGACTTCATGCTCAGAAGGATGGAGGGAGATTGCAGGAGAGGAAGACCCTCAATATGATGGATTGATACAGTAATTGAGGCAATATGTGTAGGTATGGCAGAACCAGTGAGACTGGCTCAGGACAGGGCAGGCTTCAGAGCTGTTGTACCGAGTGTTTCTATGAGTTACAGGTGACTCAACAGCACATAGCAATAACAACAACAATTGAGTATACTGTTTCTGAGTGAGGTTTTGTTTTGGGTTTTTCTGCCTGACAGAACATATTTATTGTTGTCAAAAGAAAGAGAAGCCCTTTTTTTTTGTTGCAAAGGGACTCTGATAAATAAAAAAATAAATCCTGTTGATTTGATTCTAACTTAGGTTGATTTTGTGCATTCCTGAGCAGGATTATATTTCATAAGATTTTCAAGGCTTTTTGGCATCAGCGAGCCAGAGATTTGTTTGAGGGACTAAGTGGGTCTTAAGTGTCAACTTTTTCAGCTATTTGTCTTCAGTTTAACATATTTACACCAGATTGGAACCTTTTTGGTGGAAAGTAGTACTTAAATGTCAAAAAATGGGTTATATGTGTTTTCAGTCCCAGAAAAATTTTACACACACACGTATCTCCATTGCACATGAATTGATTCTGAGTTATAATGATACTCTATCATCATTTCTAAGGATTGATATGGTGACCAGCAGTGGCTCTAATATGTCAGAGTCAAAGATGATAAGGACGGCACAGCATAGGGCAGAGTTCAGGATGGCTGATTATAGGGTCCCTATGAATCATACTTAACTCAATCATACTTAACAACAATCACCTTTCATTGGAGGAGACAGCCATATTTACCCTCCAGAGCCACTGAGGGATATATTTCTTTTCTTTCTTCTCTGTAGGACATAATATAAAACATCTTTGGTATATTTATTTACTTTCACAATTTTATGTTGATATTTTCAAACCAAATTTATCACTATATCTATATGCATTGATCTACTTACATCTATAGTAAAGGTCATGAAGTTTTCTGGAGAAGTATACTTGATTCATTTCATACACAAATACACATACAGATACAACACACAATTAAAAGAGTGGAAAGGAAAAAATAAGAAAGTATAAAGAAATTGAGTAATTCTTTCTAAGAAGAAACAGTGGAAGAAAAGCTACAACTGCTTAAGATGAAGTGATAAGTTATATTCAAGACAACTGGGATGTTTTATTGTGTTTTCTTTATACCTAATCATTGCAATCTACATTTTCCCTCTCCAATTTTTCTCCTATGCTCATAGTAATCCCCATTCTACATTTTCATCTTGTCTTTCTTTTTCATAGAATTCTCATTTCAGAGTTGTGTCTCTTTTTATAAAATCTGTATCATCAGCATTGTTGGAAAGTGAGTGGTATTTTTATCTTTGTATTGTATAAATTTAGCATTTGAGATACTAGTACTTTCTCTGAAAAGCAGAACCATGATAGGAACTCAAAATATGAGTAAATCTATGAAATTTCTTCAATAAAGTAATTTTAAAAGGGTTTGAATGTATTGGGAGGAAAAAAAACAATAGAACATTTCAGAATACACACACACACACACACACACACACACACACACATTCTAAAACATCAGTTTAGGTTAAGATTTCAAAAGACAACCAAATAATCACATATACTTGCTTTTCACTAAAATACAGGATTTTGTATCTATTTGAATTGAATATTCAATTGAAATTTACTCTCACATGTACCAGACATTTTATACCAGAAGCAAGATCCATTAAAAGATAATGAAAATGCTTTACTGTTATGATTATCTTCCATTTTATATAGTAGCTTTCCAATAAGAAATTCAAGCAGTGGAAATATTTCCAGAAATTATATAGCCAAGATCATTGTTTTTCACATACTTTAACTAAAAGGTAAGTATATTACGTTCTTAGGACATTGTTTAATTTAGAATTTGTCATTTAGTTTCAGAGACAGAGGTAACCTGTGTAAAATATCACCCTCTCTTTTTGCATATATAACAAATTTCTTCCTTTTTTTTAAACGAGAGGCTTAAAATTTTGTCTCCTTTTTATATTATACAGGATTATATTCTCACTACAAATCATTTCATTAATTCCATTTTTATATTTTGTATCAAATACAGATTTGCATTTTGCTTCTTATGTATTTTGGTATCTGTCTTTAAAATTATCTTTTAGAAGAAGCCATGGAAGGACAGACATTAAATAAACATTCAGGTGATTACTGAAAGGTCAATGTTTCAAACCACAAGCCACTTTGCAGAACTATATGGTAGCCTTGAAATCACAGCCATGGAACCATATAGGGCAATTCTACTATCTCTTTTGTGGCCACTCTGAGTCAGTATCAATTAAATGGCATTGGGCTAATCTTTCAAAATGTAACACTTAAAATTTACAACATTAAATAGTTTTACAAGCAGATAATATAAACATTAGAATGAGCTCAATTTAATAAAGACCATCTATGATCTGTGTTTCCAGTGTTTATGTAAGGCATTTGACTGTGTGGATCACAACAAATTGTGTTTAACCTTGAGGAGCTTGGGAATCCTAGAAAACTTACTGTGCTTATGCGAAACATATATTTAAATCTCAGACCTGGTTTTAATTATTTTTGGTCAAACATTCTTCTAAGTGGTATAGCACTGGTCTGTCCATTTGCTGTACAGAGGTAACTCGTGGTTGCTGTGATGCTAAACACTGTGACACTGACGTGTCAAATGTAATAATGGTTACCCATGGTGGACAGTGTCTCATGGAGCTCCCCGATTAAAACTAGCTTGGAAACAGGAGTGGCATCCACTTCCGAAGTAGCTTTTTTTCTCTGGAAACTCTATGAACTTGGATAAATGATGAATGCTACACAGGTGTTCAGTCATTTGTTCATAGGGTTGCTATGAGTTGTCTATGATTCAAAGACACTTAACAACAACAACATACATAAATGGACCAGAAAGCAGTTCTCAGCACACAGTGAGGAAACATTACATGTTTCAAAATTAGTAAGGGGGTGCATCAGGGATGCATCCTGTCTCCATATCTTTTCAATTTATATGCAGAACAGATCCTTCAGGAGGCTGGATTTCATGAGGATGAATGTGGCATCAGGATTGGAGAAAGACTCATAAATAACCTATGTTACGTTGATGGCACAGAATTGCTTGCTGAAACTGAGTAGTACCTGAAGAACTTGCTAATATAAGGTTAAGGACTGTAATCGTCAACATGGATTAAAACTCAACATGAAGAAAATAAAGATTCTCACCACTGGGCCAATTGGCAACATGATAATGGATGGGGAAGAGATTGAAGTTGTTAACAATTACAGCTTGCTAGGCTCCACAATCAATACTCTTGGCACTAGCAGTCAGAAAATCAAAAGAGAAATTACATTTAGTACTTATGCTATGAGGGACCTTTCCAGAGTACTGAGAAGCAACAACGTCAGTTTAGAGACTAAGGTGCACTTGATCCAGTCCATAGTCTTTGCAAATACTTGCTATCCATCAGAGAGCTGTATAATGACTAAGGATGATAGAAGAATAATTGATGCCTCTGGGTTGTGGTGCCGGAGAAGAGTATTGAAAATAACATGGACCAACAACACCACCACCAACAAAATAGTTCTGTCTTAGAGTAAAACTAAATTTTCCCTTGGAGGCTAGGATTTTGAAATTCTGTCTCACATACTTATGACATGTGACCAGGAGGTATCAATCCTTGGAGAAGCATATCATTCTTGAAAGGGTGGAGAAACAGCTCAGGAGAGGAAGACCCTGGATGAGATAAGTTGATACAGTGACTAGGGCAACGGGGGTAGGTGTGTCGGAGTCAGTGAGACTGGCTCAGGACAGGACAGTCTTGACAGCTATTGTACATAGGGTCGCGGTGAGTCTTAGGTGACTTGACAGTGTATAATAAGAACAGCATGCTATTCTTAAATTAAAATGGAAGCAATAACCAATTGAGGGCTGGCCGTCACAAAGTTGAATGAAAGAATCTTCTCAATTGTTTATCTGAGATTACAATTTATATTCAAGGACTGTTGCAAGACTTTCTTTGTCAACCATGTATATAGGAAATTGAGACCAAAATGGTTAAAATTTCCATTATAAGAATAAGGAGACATTTAGCAATTAGAAAAAAGAGTATCTGGTGGTGTATTTCTTATCCACTTCCTATACAACATGCCTTCAGAAATTATGAACTTTGATAAATGTTGATAGTTGTAGAAAGGCTTCAGGCCTTTTGTTCATAGGGTTGCTATGAGTTGTGCTAGACTCAAATGTAATTAATAGCAACAACAACAACAACTCAGAGGACATGTACTGCATTGGTTCGAATCCACCAATAGTTCTGAAGGGGAAGGTTGCACAGTACCTCCCAACTTGAAACTTTGGAAACTGGATGGAGGGTCACCATGAGTCAGAACTCACCCAATAGCAGTGAGTGTTTGTGAGTTGTTGTTATGTGCCATCGAGTCGCTTGCGACTCATAGCGACCCTATGTACAACAGCCCTAAACTCTGCTCTGTCCTGTGCCAATAGCACTGTCTCTGACACTCCCATCCCAATTAC
>NW_006399869.1:5464248-5514884 GCF_000299155.1 Elephantulus edwardii | reverse complement strand
AATATTTAAACAATATTTAATGTTACATGAAATATATAAAACCAAACTCATAAATGTAAAACTGATTTTGACTCAAATAAATCCTAAATAATACAGTAAAACTATTCCATGGGATTTCCAAAGCTATAAATCTTTAAAGACTAGACTGCCTCATCCTTTCATATCAGAGTGATTGGTAGTTTTAAAAAAAATTCTTTCATTAGACAGCTCAATACTTGACTACTGTACTAGTTTTACCATTGGATCGTCCAATGATAATGTATATGTACTTTATGTCCTTAATACATGGAATCACCAGACTCAAGTGTTACGGAATGGCAAATAAGTGTAATAATTATGACAAATTTGATAATACAAAGAATTTTAAAACATAACAGTCTCTTCATTCACTGATTAATTGAAAATACTTATGGATGATTTACTTTTGAATTTCTTAAGAATTAGAAAATGTTAACAATATATTAAATGTATTATAACTTCAGATATAATATTATAGAATTACTTAATTGCCAGACACAACCCAATCTATCTCTTAGATTTTGAAACTCAACTAGAATACAATACTCTGCTAGTTTAATCTTTATGGATATTAAAAGAAAAATATTGAAGTATCTTATAAGTTAATTAAAATTATTTTTCAATTTAATTTTTTTTACATTATAGTGATATGTTAGGGCAAAGCAATAAGAAAAACAGGCTAAAAAAGGATTTTATGGTATATGTTTAGATAAACTTTTAAGGAAATAATATCCATATTAAGTACAACTGGTTGTGTGTGTGTGCATGTGTACACATTTGAGTGGAAAGTTTTAGAGTATTATTTAGGATTCCTACCCAATTAAGTCAGATTCTCTTTTAATGTAGGCTTAAAAAAATAATTTCTCCTCCTCTCCTTTTCTTTTGCATTTTCTGCTTTCATTCTCGAACATAATACCTTAGTGATTTTTACATTTATTTGTGTTACTTTACTTGCAAATCCAAAAATGCTCCTGAGATTGATAGAAAAACAATACCATGTTGACATTTTTCAACATAAATTTTAAGGATTCTAACATTCAGGGAATTTTATGAAAGTCTTTCCTGGAAAATATAGAAATAATGGTCTTTTTTATTGTGGTGCTTCTCTAATTTTTGTATTTATCAGCATAACATAGTTTTTTCTATATATTTTAATTAATGACATGTGAATTTGGCTTTGAATAAAATAATTTTCTTACACTGGTCTAATGTCTTGACTATAAATTGTTGTTGTTATTTCATGTTGAGTTTAGTATGACTCACAGCAAGTCTTTGAATAGGTGACATGAACCCTGCCTTATACTGTGTCATTCTCATCATTTCTGACTGTCTAGAGCTCATTGCAGATGTCCCTGTGCTGACCTTTTTCTTCCAAAAAGAAGGTACCTTTCATCATTCTATTCTTGATATTTATCAAAGAACTTGCTATGTATTGAACACCAAACACATACTTATTTAAATTAGAAGTTTAATCACTTGAAAGAATACATACACTGGTAACAAATTTTTATAATTGAGAGTTTTGTAATTAAATTTAAAAATAAAAATGGTTACATCTTAGTCTCAAGGATGAAATAACAATGTGAAAAGAGGGAAATTCTTTTTTACATAATGAATAAGAAGTTTTCTCAATATTAAGAGGTAGCAGATGTAGAAAAGAGAGATAGTAGTAATGAGACTGGGCACCATACAGCATGCTTGATGCTTAAAGTGTCAGCCTTTGCCTTTATTGAATCTTAGATAATTGCTAAAACAATAATGAGGTACAACTGACACTTTAGGATTGAAGAAAATTGCCTTAGACACAGCACAAGGATTGAAAGAAAAATCGTGAAACATCATTTGAAAAAAGAAAGTTCCGGAGAGTTTATGAGGCCAAACCAAAAAGTGTCATAGAGCATTGAAAGAAAAATCCTGAAACATCATTTGGATAAAGAAAGCTCCAGGGTTTATGAGGCCAAACTAAAAAGTGTCATAGCTATAGAGCTTGAACTAGCTGATAGCTAAACTTCCACTGCATTTTCAAGGCTCCCATAAATATGATGGGAGGAGATTGATCATTTTTCTTTCCTTGAGCAGAGGCTGTGTTTATTTGAACTGCAAGAGAGGAGCACCCTTTGGATTAGCAGTGCTATTTCCTATGAACTAGGTCATGAGAGCTCTTTATGAAGTCAAAGGTAAGTAAAAATTAGGATAATGCTTATAACCCCATGACTCTAGTCAATTCTAAATTGAAGGCTGACTACTCAATAGAGGGCATCATATTGAGAAGTATTCTAGTGAGCTTCTGGACTAAGAATGATTTGAGATCCTCTGAGATGCACAACACAAAATACTTTTACATTGGATTTTTCCCAGTGAGTTTTCTACATTTTATAAACTTAGAACTTTATGCAAGGTAATGTTAAGTTGAAATGTAAGCTGATAAAGGAAAGAAAGCATTATTGATTTTATTGTAAGAGAAGAAATAAATGGACTCAACCACTAAGAAAGGGGGGAAAAGTATGAAAGAGTAAAAATATCTCTAATTACAGGAAATCTTGAGCATTTTTCTTTTCTATAACAAAACTGGAAAAATAAAGAGAGTTCACAGGGGCAAAAAGAAGTTAAATCTCATGAGGTAATAAGTTAAAATCAAAGCTAAGGGTAATAATGGGAAAATTATATATAGGCACCACATGTAGGCATCTTCTTTGTATTTAAATTACAATCCACGGAAAAACAAGATGGATCATAAAAAGAGAAAATTGCTACAAGCAATTTTACAAGCAACTGTAGAAACAGCAACAACAACAAAAATACAGACACATGCAAAACCAGTGTAAATGCATTACTGTGAAAGCAATAATTTCCAAAGAAATGCTAAAGTCTCAAAGAGAATAAAATCCTTTATAAATGAAAGATTAAAACTTGTTTAGCAGATAACTTTGGGATTACAATTGTACCCCCCAGGAAATATGAGAACAGTAGGACTAAAGACAACTCGTTAAGTGCTTTATACTTCTGAGGTTAAATAAATCAGGAATATTACACAATTTTTGAAATATCTTTTATATATACATGCAATAATTATGAATCAAGAAGTTATGTCTTGGATACCTTACTTTTTCTAAAAAAAAGTCTTTCTGGTGATTTATTTAAATTAAGAAACATAAAATACAAAGCCATTTTAATTTAGATTTGCAGTAGAATTAATTCTAATAATGAAATAACCCCTTACAGTAAGTCTTGAATCATTAGAGGATTTTCAGATAATTTCTTGCGAATGCAAACAAGATAATCATAGAACTGCGTAAATCAAGTAGCCCTTTCTTCAAACAGTAGCAGTCATGCATATTCAACAGAATGCAAATATTGACTTTTCTGATAGCAAGCAGATCAGATTGCTAAAGTGTTTGATTGGAAACTACAGTTATTTTGTGGGATATGGCAATGACCTTCATACCCCTATGCCAAGGGTGTACTCCGCTTGAACTTCTAACTCAGCTAACCTTTAATCACTTTGCACAACTTGAGGAGTAAAATACACATCTGGAAAAAGACAGTATTTTCCAGTACAAAAAGACTTTCAAGAAATAAAGAGGTCTCTTATTTTATGTTTCTCAGTAATACAAAAATTAAAAAGCCTCAGGTTGCAATTGACTTTTTAGCAACACAAGAGAAGAATATAGAAAAGGTCAAGTAACTATATACCCAAAAAGCAATATTATCAGAAAATATAACACATATAATTAGATATAACTACTTAAGATTTCAAGAGAGAAAAAGAGCTATATGAGTTTTTCAACAAATTTTACTTTTCGTGTACTTATATTTATCATACTTTGAATATTTACTACCTATAATATCATAATCAAACAAAAGATGACTGATTCAATTGATTTTAAGCATAGCCTAATACACATATATACATATACATACATATTATTTTTTCTGATACTATGTCTATATGCTGTTTTACTGATACATTGTTTTTGTCAAGTGCCATCAAATATAATACAACTCATAGAAGCTTCATAAACAATATATCTGAACTCTGTCCTATCCTATGCCTTTCTTATCCTTAGCACATTTAACTCCATTGCCACAGACAGTGTATCAAATTACTTCTTTGGAAGTTTTCCTCTCATTTGCTGACTCTCCACCTCTCCAAGCATTGTCCTCTTCCAAGGAATAGCCTCTTTCACTAATACACCCAAACTCTGTGAAATGAAGCTTCACTATCCTTGCTTATAAGGAACATCATGCCGGCACTTTCTCTAAAGAAATATCTGTTTCTTCTTTTGATAGTTCTTGGGTGTTAAGTACCGTTCTCCAACACCACAACTCAAAGACTTCATTTTCTCTTGTGTCATCCTTATTGCTTGTCCCAATTTCAGATGCATAGCAGGTGATTGGAATCATGGCTTGAATCAAATACACCATAGTTTATAAACTAACATTATTACTCTTCAGGATTTTGGAGAACTATTTGACATAAAACTTTAACAATGCTATATGTCTCCCGATCTCCTGATTGTTGGTACCAAGTATGTTGATTGCACTTTCAAGTCTGATGAAGTTACTGACGTTTTAATCATTTCTCCATCTATCATACTATTGCCTATAAGTCCAGTGGTGAGAATTTTTGTTTCTTTGATGTTGAGATGCAATCATACTGAAAAGGCATTGCTTGATCTTCTGCAGCAATGCTTCAATTCTTCCTGCTTTACAGCAAGCAAGAGTGTGCCATTTGATAGCAAAAGTTATTGTTGAGTCTTCCTCTAATCCTGATGTGATGTTCTTCTTCATGGAGTCCAGCTTCTAGATTAATTTTCTCAGAATACAGATTAAATAGGTATGGATAAATTATTCTGCCTTAATACACACTCTTCCTTATTTTACAATATGCAGTGTTCCTTTGCTCTATTCAGATCACAGCTTTTTCATATAAGTATAGACATCTCATGAGCACAACTATGTGTTAGGGGATATCTATTCTTCTCACCATTAGCCATAATTTGTTATGATCCACAGAATCAAATGACTATGTATCATCAATAAAGCATAAGTAGACAGACTTCTGAAACTTTTTTCTTTCAGCCAAAATTGATATGACATCAGCAATGATGTGCCTTTTGCCATGGTCTCTTCCAAATTCAGCTTGAACTTCTAGCAGTTCTTTATGTTCTAGCTGTTTTTGTAAAATCTTCACCAGTATTTAGCTTGAATGCAATATCTGTGATATTGTCCCATAATTTTCACCCTATGTTGGATCATATATCTTGGGAATGTGTGGATTTCTTTTGCATATTCCAGAAAAGTTAGAGGTCAACTGTTTGGACAACTTATTGAAAGAGATTAAAATTTGTTCATCTCAATTCCCTTTAAAGAAAAGATATATGAACATAATCAAGGTTCTTTTAATAACCTGCTAATAATTTTGTCAATATTACAATCTCTTAATAAGTAAAGTTGAGTACTTTTAAATAAAAATGAATACTATTCTTTGATAGTGTGGCGTCAGGATTGGTGAAAGATCTATCTATTAACAATCTGCGTTATGCAGATGACACAACCCTGCTTGCTGAAACTGAAGAGGACCTGAAATGATTGCTGCAGAGGGTCAAAGACCCTCTGTAAAGGGGGTTTCAGTATGGATTTTCAGCTGGCCTCTATGAAGAAGAACATCACATCAGAATTAGAGGAAGACTCAACAATAACTTTTGCTATGCAAATGGCACACTCTTGCTTGCTGTAAATGAGGAAGAATTGAAGCATTGCTGCAGAAGATCAAACACTACAGTTTCAGTATGATTTCATCTCCGCATCAAAGAAACAAAGCCTTCAGTATGGATTGAGGCTCAATGTCAGGAAGACAAAGATTCTCATCACTGGACCAATTGGCAGCAACAGGATGGATGGTGAAGAGATTGAGATCTTTAATAACTTTAGTCTGCTTGGCTCCACAGTCAACACTCTTGGCACCAGGAGCCAGGAAATAAAAAAAAGTATTGCGATGAGGAAGTCTGCTGTTAGGGACCTCTCCAGGGTACTGAAGAGCACTGGTGTCACTTTGGAGACTAAGGTGCATCTGATACGGTCTATGGTCTTTGCAATCACCTGCTATGCATCAAAGAGTTGGACAATGGCTAGGGAGGATAGAAGTAGAAGTGATGCCTTTAAGCTGTGGTGCTGGACAAGAGTACTGCATATACCAAGGACTGCCAAGGAAACAGATTCATCCTAGAGAGAGTTAAACCAGGCTGCTCCTTGGATGCAAGGATTCTGGTGCTTTGTCTGACATACTTTGGACATGTGGTAAGGAGGGACAGGTCCTTGGAGAGGGACATCATGCTTGGGAGGGTGGAGGGACAGCGCAGGAGGGGAAGGCCCTCTATGAGGTGGATAAAGTAAGTGACTGGAGTAATTTTGATGGGTGTGTAAGAGGCAGTGAGATTGGCACAGGATAGAGCAGGGTTTAGGACTGTTGTACATAGTGTCGCTATGAGTTGCTAGCAACTCGACAACACATAACAACAACTATCCTTTGAAGGGTATGAATTTTGATAAAATTATAATAGAAGTAAAACTGTATGATAGTATATAAGTTGTTCTACTTCTTTTGTAAGACTATATTAATAAAATTATGTAAATTTAATTTTTCAAAACCTGCTGAGAAAATATATTGGAAATATAATTATAAATGACAATCTATAACATAATAGAAATGTTGATACTTCACTCAAAATTTACTTGGCATTTATTTTAATATGCAATTCTATCCTTTTTTTCCATGAAAACACTTTCAGTTTCAATTTATTTTGAAGTTTCCAAAGCTTAATTACGAAAGAATTGAATCAATACCTTATTCCTGAACTTTCTCAGTAATTAAAATACGTAAAATATAATTCATAGGGTTTGAAATGTAATTTCAGATTCCTAGTGATTATTCATTCTAAGAGCTAATGTTAGATGTGTGTCCTCAAACTCACTCTTCTCCCCTGGAGAACAAACTATAATAGCTTCAAGCAGGATATTAATAATCGGACTCCCGAAGGTGCTAATGAAAATGTGGTTGTTACTGTTGTTAAGCAACATAAACAGATCTGAATGCTATCCTATGCTGTATCATATTGATACTTTTTTATATAATAGATCCCATTTCTATAACCACTGTGTCAATTCATCTCTTTGAGCATCTTCCTTTCTTTCACTGACCTTCCACCTTTCTAAGCATGATAGTTATTTCCAAAGAGCAGCTTTTGCCTCTTTCTCTAAGACAGAAATAAGCTGTTCTTTCTCTAAAACATAAATATGTGTTCTTTTGGCAGCCAATGGATCCACAGCTTATCATTATCAACCATTCCTCATCATCTTTATTCATTGCCCAGCTCTCAGACGCATAGTAGACAACTGAAAAGACCTTGACTTGAATCAGGCACAATTTATTGTTCAAGCTAATATCTTTTCCCCTTTGTACTTTGGTGAGGCCTTTGACAGCAGACTTTCCCAGTGCGCTGTGTCTTGTGATTTTTTGACTGCTGTTTCAAATGGTATTGATCATGATAAATCATTGACAATGTCAATCTTTTCCTCATTTATCTTGTTGTTGCCTATTGGCCTAATGGTGAGGATGCAATCCATATTGAAAACAATAGTCTTTGATCTTTTGTAGTAAATGTTTCTAATCCCTTTGGTTTTAGCAAGCAAGGTTGTGTCATCTACTTAACAAAGATTGTTGATGAGTCTTCCTTTGATTTGATACCACAGTCTTCTTCATAAAGTCCAGCATCTTAAATAATTTGTTCAACACAAGTATTGAATAGGTATGGGGAAAGAATATACCCATTGTATCCACCGTTCCTAATTTTAAACCTGAAGTGTACCTTTACTCTGTTCAGACAACAGCTTTATGGTCTAGGTATGAGTTTAATACAAGTAAAATTGAGTGTTTTAGAATTCCCATATTCCTGAATGCTAGTAATTGTTATGATCCACATAGTCAAAACACTTTTGCATAGTCAATGAAACACAAGAAGACATTCTTATGGTATAAATAGAAGTACACTTGTGAAAAAAAATATTTTTCTAGAACCAAATTTACAATCTCAAACTTCTAACAATAATTACTGTTATTGATGGAAAAGTATCTTAAAAAACAATTAAAAGACTGGCTTGTTCAAACTCTCAAACAGGAAATGCTATATTTGGTTTCATATTATTTTGCATTTCATTTTCACGTAAATTAGTTCAAGCAAAGAATCAACTTTTTCAATTAATGTCTACTGAATAATTCTCCTTATTTTATAACCTATAGCAAATTTTATATGAGGAAAGTGGAATTTAAAGGAATCAATAAAACTTGAGCTCCTAGAGAATGAGATACAGAAATCATAAATTCATTTTGAACATTCCACTGACAGAATCTCCTTCTTCAATGTTTCTGATGAAAAGTAATGGTTTCTAAGAATTTGCTCATATATTCTAAAAACACTTTATG
The DNA here is from genome assembly GCF_000299155.1 of Elephantulus edwardii. Classification (NCBI taxonomy): domain Eukaryota; kingdom Metazoa; phylum Chordata; class Mammalia; order Macroscelidea; family Macroscelididae; genus Elephantulus; species Elephantulus edwardii. The sequence goes on along the minus strand of NW_006399869.1, from coordinate 5,506,384 downwards.
ATATAAATACATCAAGCTTCTGGACTGGGAATTTATTCAGAAATCTTCATTAAAAATGTGTCATGTGCTACATAATATTCTGGGATAAAGTGTACAGAGTGACCAAAACAGATGGAAATTCTGTCTGGTAACTCACATTTTAGTATTCATACCATAAATAGTGTGAATAAATAAATTATATTTGGGGTTTTAAAATTTTTGTATTTGTTTTATAATGAAGATAATAATGATATGAAGAAAGAGGAAACATGGGATTTAAATTTTAAATAGAGTATTAGGGTAAACTTTATGGGGAAGATGGCCTTTAAGCATGAATTTATGCTAAAGGTATAAAAGAGTGAAGCATACAGAATACTGAGGGAAGAGTCTTATATGAAGAGGGAGTAGGCAAATATCCTAGGAAGAGGGTATCTGATATTTTTCATCAAGAAACAGCAGATTATAAGATGAAGCATAGTGGAAATTTAAAAAAAGAAGAAGAAGAAGGTTTTTATCCCATAAAATGTTGGAGTAAATGTTTTCATGATTTCTAGGACATCATGATAAACATTTTGCACATCTGGGGTGTACTGGGAGGTCACCATTCTATTTGTAGTGTATGGAGTCTTTGTTGTGTAATGTCTTACATGTCAGACTGCTAAAATAAAGAGTTGATGCCTCAATCCACAAGGCGGTCCACTAGAGAATATCTTCTCAAATAAAGATTTATAGCTTATTAGTCTTAATTGACCTGACTGTAGTAGATATTTTTGTTTAGTGCCATCTAGTGGGGCATAAATAACTGTGTGGGTCTGAAGAAATTAATTTCATCTCACCAATTGCAAAATTAAATACTCAAAGAACACAAATGCTCAATTAATTGGACAAATTTGAATCAGAAAATAATTTAGTCTAGAAATGATTAAGTTGTTTACCCTTCAAATATGAACCCTGATGCTGTCTGCAGTCATTAAGAAGTTATCTAGAACCTAAAAAGCTTATTTGTTTAAACCCATTCTCTATCCAAAAGAGCAAGATGTGCCTCAGTAAAGACTACAGTTTTGGAAATCCTGGAGGATAATTTTGCTCTGTTCCTTTATCTAGTTATGAGATGGAATCTATGACAGTGAGGTTTCTTCTTTCAAGCAGTGTTAGGTAGAGGGCATCAAGACCTGTTTGAACAGAAAGATAATTCACTTGTAATTATTTTCAAGAAAATAATTAATTCTATTGGATTAAGGTTAGTGATAACAATACAGGTACAGGAAGATGATTATTTGGGGAAATCAAAACAGACACAATGGAGAAGTAGACAAATGCTAAGGAGCATAACTGAACAATGGTTAAGTGCTCACTGTTTAAAAAAAACAAAGTGATTTGAATTCTTCAGCTACATATGAGGAGAAATACAAGGCAGTCTGTTTCCACAAAAATATATAGCTTTGAAACCCTATGTTGTTGTGTACCATATAGTTGGAACCTACCCATACCTGATCCTCTAGGGATTTTCAGAGGCAGTTAACCATAAGAGAGGAGATTGTCCATCCTACTCCTGCACCAAGCAGGTCTTGGCTTTATGTTTGCCTTCAGGAATACAGCACAACTTTTTTGCCACTAGTCTACCAGAGCGCAACTCTAATCCCATAAGGTGACTTTGAGTAGGGGCTGTTTAAAACAAAATATGTTACCAGGGTAAAAGCTATAGTAGCAACATATTCAGGACAATCTTGTACTTATTTTGAAGGGAGTTTAAGATTTCCGACGAGTATTGCAAAACTGGATTAAAAATGGATGGCAGAGTTGACTGGGGACATGTAAAGTCCAAGTAGCCATTAATTTTAATAGGTTAAAAAAGTATCTGAAAATGTTTAGTGAAAGAAAAGCATTATTCTTTTTCTCATACATTAAATTTGAATGGTCTTTCTAACATCTAAAAGATCTATTTCATCAATTTTCACAAGAATGGGGGGGTGTTTTTATTTCATTATAGAATACTGCTTATATGATATTAAGTGAAATTATTCCCATAGTTATTAATGTGAAAAGTATACAGATTTAAGAAAAAACACTCAATAATTTACAACTAACCTGGCGATATGAGTGATGCACAAATCTAAACCACCATTATACTGTTATGAAATGGAATTTGTTGCCGAAGTTTGTTAATAGATTGTGCTTCAGTTACAAAAGTAAAAGGCATATGAGTACAATTTATTTTTAAATGAAAACTAGTTAAACTAAAAATAAAGAAGGTAAATAATTTAAAAATTACATACAGGGTATGTTGTTTTAGAACTGATCTGAACCTTGCTTGATCCTGCACTATCCTCACATTCTTCACCATGTTTAAGCCCATTGTTGTTTTCACTGTGTCAGTTTTCTGTTGACTGTCTACCTTTCTCAAGCATGATGTCCTTCTCTAAGTATAAGGGCTCCTGCTTGCTAACATGTCCTAGTAGGTGAAATAAAGTTTTACTATCCTAACCTCTAAAGAACAACCTGACTTCACTTCTTTTTTTACATTTTATGTATAAAAATTGGGGGCGGGGAGGGAGAACACAATCCTTAACTGGAAATTCACGTGCTCATAAATGATGAGCTGTACTTTAACTATGCGTGCTCAAAAACATAATAAAGCACACCAATATATTAAGTGAAAAAACAATGAATTTCTGTGCTTACTTGATATATTGAAATCAAAGCCTTTTTTAATACGTATTTACTTTGAAGATAGAGACTAAAATTTCAAAAATGTGGAAAGATACGGTGCAAAACTAATTGAAGGGTTTGATTTAGGACATACAAGATAGGCCAAAACCCAAACCAATTGACATTAAGTCTACCACAACTCTAAATACTATTCATTAGTTTCAAGGCTGTACAGTTTTATGAGAGGAGATGTCCAATATTTATCCCATGGTACAGCTGTTGTTGCGTGTTGTCAAGTCTTAACTGACTCATAGCTAACCCTTCAGCAAGTTTTCAGAGGCAGTAAATTGCATAGGAAGAGCCTGCCCATCCTTCTCTCACGGAGCAGCTGGTGGATTTGAACACTGTGTGGATTACAGATGCTGACGTTTTGCTGAGCAGTGCAATGAGAAAGACATTAAGAGGTATTGAGGGGGAAAAAAGCCAGTATTATATTTTCATAGTAACCTTACGCATTCTCTACAATCTTATACAATCCTCATAATTGTTATATTTGAGCTCATTTGTGTAGCCATTGTTCAACTCATCTCTGAGGATTGTCCTTTTTTTCTCTGACTTTTCGCTCTACCAAGCAAATGTACTTTATCTGGGACTTTTTCCTTCTGATAACATGTCCAAATATGTTAGATGAAGTATCATCATCTTCTGAGGAATGTTCTAAGGAACATTCTGGCTGTACTTATATGAAATAAAATTTTCTCATTCTTATAGCAATCTATGGCATATTCAATAATCTTTGCTAATACTATAATCCAAAGGTATAATTTCTTTTTTGAAATTTCTTAATAATCTTTCCACTTTCACACATATATAATACAATTGATCTTTACTCCTTAGTTTTTTAATCCATTAAAAGGGTTTTGAGGCAGATTAAACTGATAATAAAGTGAGCATGCATATATGCATTAATCAGAAAAAACTATGGCCTAAATCAGACATATCTTAGTCCTCAAACTGACATCACTACTCCTCAGCAATGTATCAATACGCATTCTAGACCCAGAGAATGAAAAGGATGCCAGAAAAAGAATCGATGCCTTTGAGCTGTGATGTTGAAGAGACTTGAACAACCCACGGATGTCCAAGAAAAGATAAGTTTGAAGAGGGTGCATTTGGAGTGCTTTTTCAAGCCAAGAATGATGAGGCTTTGCCTCACATACTTTGGACTTTTTGCTAGGAGGTGCTATTCCTTGGAGAAGGACATGATGTTGGGAAAGGTGTAGGGTCGGCGAAGGAGGAGACTCTGAACCAGGTGGATTGAACAACAACAACAATGTGAGCATTAAATAAATAAAACCTTTAATTTCTTGATTACTACATCTCTGGACATATTTTTAATTCAGTAAAAATTAAATCATTGACAATTTCAACCTTTTCTTGCTTATTAGTCCAATGTGTTTACTTTATATTGAGTTATAATTCATGCTATAGGCTATGGGATTTGTCTTCATCGGTAAGAACTTCAAATCCTCTTTCAGGAAACAAAGTTGTAACATGGGCACAGTGAAGGTTGTTAATGAGTCTAATCCAGATACAAGATTTTTCTTCATTCAGTCAAACGTCTAGAATTATTTATTAAGCATAAAATTAAATAGGTTGAATAACTGCGTTAAAATACACAGCCATAACACATACTTTTTTTTTAAACCCTGCAGTATTGTTCAGGGTCACACTATGAGTTAGATACAAATAGATGTTACCCCAAAACAACAACATTCTAGGGTAAATTACAGAGCTTGTTCTGACTTTCATTTTGGTGTTTTTTTTTCTTGACTATCTTTGAAATAATTTTTTGCTTTTTTTCCATATACCATTAATATTGACACACAACTCATCTGATCTTCAGTCATTAGTGTATAGTGCATCACGTCTATTCTGTAAATTGCCTCTATACTCAGGTGTAGTATTTTCAAGTTTGTACTTTGACTTGTATAGACTAGCACTAACTTTCTTCAGTTTCAAGATTAAATTTACCATGAACAATTAATGTTCTATTGTGGGGAATATACCTAACACTAATATTTTTAATAGAATTTTCTGACCTTTTTTGGTGTATGTATATTGGATAATGCATGGACACTCTGTATGTATATTTGTGTATCCTTACATGTGCATGGTTACTTGTTTAATTTGAATTATACTGTTGATTGAAAATATCAATATTTATGTAACATACAATAGGATTATACATTATGAAACATTTGATTTTGATTGAAGGGAGTTTTTGAGGCCTAGTGTTAAGAAACTATGCTGCAATGCCAAAGGCACATTGTTCAAATTTACCAGCTGATCTGCTAGAGTTTGGGCAATCTCCTCTTGAGTGATGTTTTTGCCTCTGGAAAATCACTGGAGGATGAGTTACAGGTTGGTTCCAACTCAACAGCATACAACAACATTTTGATAGAGTGCAAGTTAAAGGAAGAAACTTCAATGCTCTTCTTGATAAAAATTATTGTCACTCTATATTGTTGAGTCAAAACTGTCTCAAAGCTGACTCTTCAGTGGTTTTTCCAGATGCAGAAATTGCATTGGAGGGTTCATTTTCTTTCTCCTGGGGAGTAGGTGGTAGATACAAACTGTGTGTCTTTGAATTGGCAGCTCAAATCCTTACTTCTAAACCACCAGACCTCCTTCATAGAAGCAAAGGATAAAAGGATAATGATAAATAATAATGTTACTCGTTATATGCCAGGAGAATTGCACAAAGTTTTATTTTTATTCTTTATTTTATGTGAATAATCTCAATTACATATAAACTTATCAGATAGTCTACCATTCTTTCCTTTTAAGAAAATGTAAAAAGGTAAATTATCTGCCCATTGTAATGTACTGTCATTGATGATCTAAGCTGGGAAATTTTACATCAAAGTCTGAGCTTGGTTTGCCGAAATGTGTCATACCTTTGTGCCCCACTTACAATCTTTGGCTGTATTTGTTCTGCACAAATGCCCTTTTAATACATCAATGAAATAGTATTCTCATCAGTTTTAAGCAGATGGAGCAGAACCTAAGAATTAGATAATTAGTATTTAGCTCAATGTCAGTACTTTGGTTGGAAGATACTAATTAACATCATATAAACAACATGCCTCTGGAAACTCCATGACTTTGAAAAATAAAGTTATAGAAAGGCTTCAAGTCTTTTGTTCATAGGGTCTCTATGAGTCATGCTTGACTCAACAGCAGGAAACAGCAAAGTAAATAAATATATAAGAAGTTGTTCACTTATAAAATACTAAATTTTGTTCTTATATTCCATTAAACAATATGAGTCTTATTTTATAACTATATTCTAAAATTCTTGTCTTTCATATAGATACAGTTGTGTGCATGTGGTGTGATAAAAATTCTTTTTAATATCTAATGAAAATACACTGATAATAAATTCAGTAAAATAACTCTGTGGCAAAGCATACCACTATTCACATCACCTAGCAAAGCTCTCAAACTTGATACTCCTTTTGAAAGACTTTCTAGTACTCTTAATGCACAATTTCATCACACATACTTGAAAACACATTACTAGAAAGGTAAAAGCACAATGAAGCTGATGCATTAATAATTATAAAGGAAAGAAGGGACTTTTTACAAAGCCCAAAGGAACCATAAAGATTCTTAGAAAAGATGACTATTCTTAATGGATTCAGTTCCAAATATTATTGAAAGAATTAGCTATTATAATCCCCATTTTATATCAAAGAAACCTAGTCTCAAAGATATTAGGTAAATTGTTCAAGGTAAAAACATAAACATGGCAATGCCGTATTTCAACCTTTATCCATCTGGTTTTGCTAGGTGATGTACAGAAGTCTTAAATATAGTTTACTAACCAAAGTACACATTCCATTGTCCAGACTTATTCTTCCTTCAAGATTGTCTTTTACAGTGCACGAGAAAGATTAGAACTTGTAAGTCATCTCTGAAATTTCTTGTTGTAGCTGTTGAGTACCATAAAGTCAGAATGTACTCACAACTGACCTTCTACTGGATATTCAGAAACAGTTTAAACGTATGGCAGGAGATTGATCTTCATTCTGCAGAGCAGCTGACGGATTTGAAACACTTGCTTTCAGGATTGCAACAAAATTCCTCACCACTAGGCCACCAGAGCTCCCTTCTTGGTTGCAACTCCTTCATACCTCTTACATTCCTGTATTCCTCTCAAATTTCCTTGTTAATTTGAGAATTAAGGCACCCAGCACACCCACTAGCTGCCAACTGCTCTTGATTCCTTCTTCAATCAGTGCTGCACATGGTTGCTGATGCATTCTTTCTCAGCTATGTAAGTAACTATGTTTGAAGTAATTTGGTAGCCTTAGCTTTCAACATAAAATATTTGCTTTCTGCATCCAAATGTTTATTTTGAGCATCTCCTGGTGTGTCGGCTTTCCACTTTGGAACCATTGGAACAAATTACTGTTTGATAAATCTGCCAAATTTATTTGCCTCCTACCATTATTGCTATATGGCAATATTTTTTAATGTCTTGAGTGTTTTATTATAAATAAGTAATTTATCTATACTTGGAAATGAATATCTATTGCTAATTGGAAAATATTTCTAAAGTTACAAAAATCATTCTCTTTAGATAGATGTTATGACAGGGAAATCACATTTTTTTATAGTTAGAAATATGTCTCCAATTTTAGTGGGTAATTATACATAAAGTGTGAAATCACCACTCTAATAAAACTTATGTGAGTACAGTCAAAACACATGCTAATTAGATCTTCCATCGGATGAGTCAGAGAGATGTATGTACTATTTTATAGGTTTTAAAATATATTGCTAAACTTTTTATTAGTACCTTGGTAAGGAGTAAATGAATGAATTTAGTTATGGTTTCTAGCATAATTTTATATTAAGGACATGTTTAAATTGAAAGCAGAAATACATTCAGAAATTAATTTTGATCACACAACTGACCAAATGAATTAAACAGAATTTAATTTCCATGTGAAATTTTGTTTTTCAATAATTTTTTCTTAGCATTTTTTAACACCATATTGACTTGTGTAGCATGATTATATACACTTGGCAAAATTATAAGTACCACTAAGTACAGAGAAGAGATAGTTGAACAAGAATATAGCAAGTTTTTTTTGTCGTTGATTTCCTTCAAGCTGAACATAGCAACCCTATGGGCAAAAAGGTCTGAAGACCCTCTACAACTGTCAACATTTATCAAAGTCCATAGAGTTTCTGGCGGCATGTTATTTAGGAAGTGAAGTATAAATCCTTAAGTGATTATATAAGTAAGTATAAAATCATTAAATATCTTCTATATATATAGCTGTAGCACATATTACGGATTTAGCATATAAATGTTTTTTGAAAACAAATATTTCAACACTCTCTTCATTTAATACAGTTGTTCATGTGTGCTTCTATGTCTGTCTGTGTGTATATTTCTATAAAATGTGCAATAATTCTTTAAAATAATCTTGAAATCCTGAAGTTCAAAACCTTCTTAAAGGAATGAAGTAGCTGTCTTTTAGTATTTTCACAATGTTCTGAGGGTTATGGGAATTCAATAAACGTGCCTGAAAGAGTATATGAATAATTTGGGGGTTTTTTTGTTGGTTTATTTGTTTGTTTAATTAAAGCAATTCAAGATGGTAAACAAACAAACAAAAAAAAATAGCAGACAATTGTTCCCTAAAAAGGCTTGATGGTATCATGACTTTAGCATTAGTCCATTAACCAAAGGGTCTTCAGTTTGAAGCCAGTAGACAGTGTACAGGAGAAAGATAAGACAGTTTTTGTTATTGTTGTTAGGTGTCCATCAACTACAATCCACAGTGACTCTATGAACAATGGATTGAAACTTTTCCCTGTCCTGTACCAGCCTCATGTCTGCCATGCTCAATCCCATTTTCACAGTCAGCAAGTCAATCATTATCTTGAAGATCTCCATTTCTTTGCCTGACCCTCCGTGTTTCCTAGCATATATTTTTCCAAGGACTGACTTTTCTACTTTGTTTCACAGGGTAGCTATGACTCAGAATTGACCTAATGGCAACGGAGTTAAGAGACAAGAGACATTAATTAAATATGTACTTCAAATTCATACTCAAACTTATTGCCATCAAGTTCCAACACATAGCAACCTTCTATCAGATTGTGTGCTGTTATAGCATACTTTTATCTCAATGAAATATAAAGTTAGAAACGATAATTTATCAGATGTTCAATAACTACTCAAAAAACTTCTAGAAAGCAATATTATTTATTGATTTCAAAGCTTGATAATTTTTTATAATATTAGTAAATAAATCTTTACGTAAAAAGTAAATGTTGATAAAACTGTATTGCAAATGGAGAATAATTTTGTGAATTCAACTTTTACTCAGATGAGAAAAAAGATGATCTTTATATTAAATCTAATAATAAATTCAAAATTCTAATTGTTAAGAGAAATTTCAACAATAATATGAATTCATTATACTATTGCACCTTCCACTCTTGTTGCAAGACAACAGTAATAATTTTGGAGTTTATCTTTCAATATGAATTATGTAGCAAGACAACAATAATAATTTTGGAGTTTATTTTTCAATATGAATTATGTAGCCACTGTTTGTACTTTATAGATGGGCAGGAATATGAATATAGGATATGTTAGCCTACTCACAAAGGGATTGGATATATACCATACCACAAGGAGACTGACTAATCTCAACAATCTACAAGGAATGTGAGACAGACAGATCTTACTCTGTCATTGAAGAAGAATCAAGAGAATGTAAGAGATCTTTCTTGCCCCAGCTGTACCTATAACAACAATAGCCATGGCCAAACTGGAGACCTGAAGTGACATGGGATCGGGGAGAAGAACCAATATTGGCAGGACTGAGAATTGTTTTTTTTACAATTACAGATGGGGAGCCAATATTGGCAGAACTGAGAACTTGGGAACACTGGGTTAAAGCCACAGGGCTCAAGGCTGAGGTGCCCATATGCACAACTTGGGAGCTGTCTTAACTATATTCTGCTACTAATCTGGATTGTAAACTTTTGACTTCTCCAATACGGCTCTATGTGGTCTGTGAGCTATTTCATTAGATTTTCAGTACAGCAAACCAATAAGTAGAAAGAGGTGTGGGAGTGTAGAGTACATGTCTTATCTCATTGGAATTGGTTTTGTGTTATTGATGCTATTGCCAGGAAAAGTTCCTCTTTGTGAAGTTGGTAAAGGTCAGATATGGCCATTCTCATGTAAAAATATATGGCAAATGGGAGGAAGGAGAAATAATAGATGACGATAAAGGAATGAAAAAATGGGTCATACAGCTAATGAAGGATAACATTATGTTAATACATCAGAAAAGACTTTGCAAGGAGTAACTTTTTCCCGCTAAATTTCAGAGACAGGAAAAGAGAAGCCAAGAGGCACTAAATGGCTTAAAATGCAATATGTTAAATTTTATGTGTTTATTTGCATGTATTTAATGGAAATATTGTTTTTATTCTATGCTGTAATATTAAGATATATTACAAAATGAATATTATAATGATGATATACTATATTCAGAGAAAATACTCAAGTTTACCAGTTGTGATTGAAAATATAAAAAAGGGAAAAATGCTTGTTGAAAGGAGTGGAAGAAGCATAGGGGGCTTAGCCTAGGGGAAGATTAAGATCATGAATGTAGGAAAAATTGATATTGTTAAGAAAGAAATGGAACGCATAAATATTGACATACTAGGCAATGGAGAGATGAGATGGACTGGCATGGGGCATTTTGAGTCAGATGATCATATGATATATTACCCCGGAGATGAAAAGGTGAGGAAAAACAGAGTTGCTTTCCTTGTTAAAAAAGTAATTTCTAGATCCATCTTGAAGTACAACATTGTTAGTGAGAGGATAATATCTGTATACATACAAGGAAATCCAGGAAATACCACTATCATTCAGATATATGCACCAACAGTCAGAGCCAAAGAAGAAGAAATAGATAATTTCTACCAACTTTTATAGTCAGAGATTGATTGAACGTGCAATCAAGATGCATTGATAATAATGGGTGACTGGAATGCAAAAGTTGGGAACATGGAAGAAGAATCAGTAGTTGGAAAACATGGACTTGGTGACAGAAACGAAGCTGGAGATAGAATGATCGAATTTTGCTCAATCAATGACTAATTCAATGTAAAACATTTTATAAGAAACATAAACGCAGGTTATACACGTGGATTTTACCTGATGATATGCATAGGAATCAGATTGATTACATCTGTGGAAAGAACCACTAGAGAAGCTCAATATCAGCTGTGAAAACTAGGCCAGGGGCTGATTGTGGAACATACAACCAACTACTCATGTGCAAATTCAAGCTGAAGTTGAGGAAAATTAAACCAAATCCACTGGAACCAAATTATGAATTTGAGTTCATCCCACCTGAATTTCAGAACCATCATAGGAACAGGCTTGATATCTTGAACACTAATGAGCAAAGACCTAATTAGTTGTGGAAGGATATCAAATGTGTCATCCAGAAAGAGTCCAAATGGTCATTACAAAGACAAAAGAGAAAAAAAAGACCGAAATGGATGTCAGAAGAAACTCTGAAGATTGCACTGGAGAGCAGAGAAGCCAAAGCTCAAGGAAGAATTCAAGATACTAAAGACCTAAACAGAAGATTCCATCCAAAAGGCAACATGGGATGACAAAGCAAAATATTACAATGAAATGTGTGAGGAGCTAGAGTTAGAAAATCAAAAGGGCCGAACTTGCTCAGCATTTCTTAAGCTCAAGGAACTGAAGAACAAATTCAAACCTCGAGTTGCTATAATCAAGGATGCTTTAGGTAGAATATTAAATGATCCGGGAAGCATTAAAAGAAAATGGAAAAAATATACTGAGTCATTGTATCAAAAGGAATTGGCAGACACAGAAGAATTTAATGAAATAACATTTGGGCAAGAGCCTATGGTGTTGAAGGAAGAAGTTCAAGCTGCTTTGAAGGAAATAGCAAAAAATAAGGCCCCAGGAATAGATGGTATACCAATTGACATATTTCAGCTAACAGATGCTGCCCTGGATGTGCTCACCAAGTTGTGCCATGAAATCTGGAGAACAACCACTTGGCCAACTGACTGGAAGAGATCTATATTTGTTCCCATCCCAAAGAAGGGAGACCCAACAGAGTTTGGAAACTATAGAAAAATCTCATTGATTTCACATGCAAGCAAGATTCTACTGAAGATTATCCAAGAACGACTGGAACAGCATATCAACAGAACAATACCAGAAGTCCAGGCTGGCTTTAGAAGGGGTCATGGTGCTATGGATACTGTCGCTGATGTTAGATGGATCTTAGGTGAAAGCAGAGAATACCAGAAGAATGTCTATCTGTGTTTCATTGATTATGTAAAAGTATTTGACTGTGTGGATCATAACAAACTGTGGCTGACTCTGATAAAAATGGGAATCCCAGAACACTTGATTGTGGTAATGTAAAACCTATACTTGGACCAAGAGGCAGTCTTCAGAACAGAGCAGGGAAACACTGCATAGTTCATATCTGGGAAAGATGTATGCCAGGGATACATCTCAATAGCTTTTTATTGAGCTCAAAAGCTCAATAGCTTTTTAACCTGTATGTAGAAAAGATTATCTGAGAGGCTGGGCTCTATTAGGAGAAGTGTGGCATTGGATTGGTGGAAGATCTATCAACAATCTTGGTTATGCAGGTGGCACAACCCGGCTTGCTGAAACTGAGGAGGACCCAAAATGCTTGCTGCAGAGGATCAAGGACTGAAGGCTTCAATAAGGGTTGAGGCTCAATGTCAAAAGACTAAGATTCTCACCACTGGACAAATTGGCAGCATAAGGATGGAGGGTGAAAAGATTAAGATTGTTAACAACTTTAGTTTGCTTGGCTCCATCGTCAACACTCACGGCACCAGTAGCCAGGAAATAAAAAACAATATTGCGATGGGAAAGTTTGATGTTAGGGACCTCTCCAAAGTACTGAAAAGCAATGGTGTCACTCTGAAGACTAAGGTGTGTCTGATACAGGCCATGGTCTTTGCAATCACTTGTTATGCATCAAAGAGTTGGACAATGACTAGGAAGGTTAGAAGGAGAATTGATGCCTTTGAGCTGTGGTGCTGGAGAAGTGTATTGAATGTACCATGGACTGCCAAGAAAACAAAGATTCATCCTGGAGGGGGTTACACCAGGCTGCTCCTGGGAGGCAAGGATTCTGGGGCTTTGTCTGACATACTTTGGACATGTTGTACGGAGGGAGAGGTCATTGGAGAGGGTGGAGGGATGGCACAAGATAGGAAGACTCTCTATGAGGTGCATTGATTCAGTGACTGGAGTAATCGGCATGGATGTGTCAGAGCAGTGCAATTGGCACAGGATAGAGCAGGGTTTATGACTGTTGTACATAGGGTCTCTATGAGTCACAAGGGACTCGATGGCACATAACAACAACAGTAGTCTGAGAAGATTTGTATTTGAATGGATTAGTAGATTCACTTGGATTTGTGGTAGAAGAGATTTACATTAAAAGCTGTGATATATTCACGCAATGGAATACTATCCTCCATTGAAATACAAGGAACTCATGCAATATTATTCAAAATGGGTGACCCTTGAAGACATTATGCTGAGTGAAATATCTTAGTCTCAAAAGGACAAACACTGCATAGTGCCACTGCTGTAGAATGGGATTGACATCAGGGTTAGGTTAAGAATGAGAAAAACTGGATTAATTATGTATACTGCATTGAAACGGATGAGGGAGAGAACAGTTTAAAAGCAATATATTATAGGGCATTACACTTATCATAAGAGTCTGGAATGAAGGTTGTAGAGTGAAGTATTCTCGGGGTCGGGATGGGGGGGTGAGGGTGGATTGTATAACAACAAAGGAATTTTTCTTATACTTTTCAAAGAGAAGAGTGAACTGGGGGTGGGGGAGGTGGACGGGTTGAAAAGTTCAACAATGAGTGAATGGAAATCCAAAATCTCTTAAATGTTTATTGAAATGAAGAAAAAATGTAATAAAATTTAAATAAGAGTAATTTAGAATTAAAGAGGCTGAATTTGGGCATGTTTCATCAATGTCATTGACTTAGCATCCACAAATTTATGGATATAAACAAAATTGTTGCTGACTTGTGTAGTAGTGAGTCATGAGGACCTCCATCTTGTTGACTTAGTGGGAGGATAAGACTGAGTCAAGAAGCCAGTTGGTCTAAAACACAGGAAGATGTATGGACTTTTGAGTTTGCAGCTGATTTCCATCTGGATCTAGCAACCAATGACTGAAAATGGGTTGGTCAGAACCCAAGCAGATGAAGATATTTCATGCTATGAGATGGCGTTGATTTCTGAACCTGAGAGTATATTGTTGAATGGAAATTGCTTATGGATACAGGTGCTAAATGTTCTAAACAGAACAGAAGATTCTGCAGAGAAAGGAATATGCTTGTTTCTTCACAGAGTACCAGTTTGACAGGAACAGACAAATCAGAAATTGGCTACCAAATATGCAAGAGAGTAAGGCATGAAACATAGAGTTTCTTGCTTGTATGCTTTCATGAATAAAATTCTTATTTTGATTATAAGGAGAAATGATTCTTCAAGCCTGAAGATGACAGCAAGAAATCCAGGGGAAGAATCTGGGTGTCTAGGATTTATCACTCAGTTGTCCTTCATAGACAATCATTCACTGTTTCTTTTGTGCTGAATTATTGTATTAGGAGAGAGGATTAGGATAGAATACAAGCCTCATTATACTACAGGCTTGTGCAAACTCGTGGGACCTCAGCACTAGGAACTTTCTCTTGTGGACCACTTGCTTCAGATGCAGCTTTCAGCCTACATCACCCATGGTTCGAATTCCACTGTTGCACAACTGACAGTCTATAGAGTCCTGGCCTATTGGTTCACCCATTTCTCCAAAACTAGCCTGCGTACCTACATGAATGTGAGTCATTCCCTTGAAACATCTGAGTGTCTTGGAAACCTTCTAGCAAATCACTGAACCAAGGACCGGAGAGCAATTGAGAACCAAGCCACAGATGGAGCTGTTAATGTTAGAAAATATGGACTTACACAGCTGGCTAAGCATTTGGGACTACATTGACCTGAGACTGCTTATAAATAGCTTGCTATTAATCTTAGCATGATGAATTGTAAAAACAACTACGCATTTGTGTATATATATATATATATATATATATATATACGAATAACATACATATGTTTTGCTCTATTTTTCTGGAAATGCTACTTATTTTACATCTGAATTTTAATATACTTAGAATATATTACCTAATATAATTATCTGGATAAGTTGAGAGATTATTATTTTCTGAATCGGACCCTGCTTCCACGGGTAATTTGTCTGTAAGCCAAATATATTTAAGTCACTATTTTCTATGAACACTGTATTCAAGTGCTCTACAAGTGATGCACTTTGATAAACTTTAACAAAAAACTAAAAGGATTCTGGTGGATAGAGTCTTCCTACAGAAGTCTCAGAGGAGATATTTGGTAATTTGTTTTCAAAAAATCAATGTTTAAGAAAAAAAAATCTGATCTGATATATATGGAGTCACCATTAATGGGTTTTGACTTAATGGCAATTGTGCTCTATGGTTTGCTGTCGTTGTTTGCTTTTTATATCTGATTTATTCTGAAAGGTTATATAATCCAAAACTGGAAAAGTAAAATAAAAATACATCACTTATATATAGCTTTAATTTTGGAATACTTTATCTCACTAACCACTCTCATATTAGGAAACTTTTTGGAGAAAAAAATTAGAATTATAGCATATGGGATAAATTCAGATAAAAAGCAAATGAGAAGTACCTTGGAAAAACCTTTAGATATCAACATAAAAAATAAATGAAGCTCTAACAAATGTGAAAACTTTGACAAAGACTCAGGAATTTGAAAGTAACCTATAACTCTTAATAAGCATTACTTCTGGTATGACTTACATCAAACCCTGTGGGATAAATGATGCAGCCTTTTATGTCTGTGGACTACTTTAAGAAAGAAATGAAACTTGCCTGGCTAAACTATTTCAGATCGTGAAGTAGTAATAAAATATGCTCTGAAATTTTGTAACATGAGAAACAGTTATATTTTCACAAATTTCTGGAATAACGTAGAGGTTGGTTGTTGTTCTGGGTTCCGTAGAGTTAAGTATGATTCATAGCAAACCTAATAACAGATGTGAACCCTGTCCTATCATGTGCCATCATCACACTACCTGATACATTAAAGCTCACTGCAGATGTCATTGTGCCAATCCACCTGGTTAAGAACATTCACATCCTTTGCTGACTCTCTTCCTTTTCGTGCAACTTGTTCCTCTCCATGCCTGAAGTATGTGAGGTGAAGCCTTATCATCTCTGCCTCCAAAGAGAATTCAGTTCAGTACTCTTCTCCAACACCATAGCTCAAAAGCAATCAATTAAAACAAAATCAATTCTTGTTCTGTCATCCTTTCATTATACAGCTCTCAGATTCATAGCAACTGATCAGATGGCCTGAATCAGATGCATCTTTGTCTTCAAACGGACATCACTGCTCCTCAATAAAGTGAAGCAGTCCCTAGCTGCACACTTTCTAAGTGTACTATGTCTCCTGATTTCCTGACTGCTGGTACCAAGGGTGTTAATTGTGGATCCAAGTAAGATGAAGTTGTTGATAGTTTCAATTTTCTCTCCATCTATTGTGATGTTGCCTAGAAATCCAGTGGTAAGAATATTTGTTTTCTTGATATTGACATGCAATCCATATTGAAGGCTGTATTTCTTCATCTTCTGCAACAAGTACTTCAAGTCCTCCTCATTTTCAGCAATCAAGGTTATGTAATTTGCATAATACAAGTTATTGATAAGTCTCCCTCTGATTCTGATGTCGCATTCCTCTTCATAAAGTTCAGGTTCTGGAATAATTTGCTCAGCATACAGATTGAATGGAAAGGGAATGCAATCATGACATACTTTTTCTTCATTTTAAACCATGCAGTGTCCTCTTGCTCTGTTTTCACAACAGCCTCCTGGTCTACTTATAGCTTTTGGATAAGCACAATTAAGTGCTCTGGGATTTCCATTCTTCTAAGTGTTAGCTGTAACTTGTTATGAAACACATAGTCAAATGACTTTGTATAGTCAATAAAGTATTCTTGTAATATTTTTTATTTTCAGCCAGGACCCATGTCAATCAGCAATGATTGATATCTCTTGACCCATGATCTCTTCTAAATTCTGCTTAAATTTCTGGCAGTTACCTATCTATGTACCATTCTAGTCATTTTTGAATGATATTCAGCAGTATTTTGCAGGGTTCTGTTAGATCACCTTTCTTTGGAATGGTAATAAAAATATGAATCTCTTCTAATTTGTTGACCAGGTAGCTATCTTCCAAATTTCCTAGCATTGAACTTGCATTGCTTTAACATATAATAAAGGTGTACAAATGATAATTAGTTAGAGAAATGTAAAAGTTAGAAGGACTGAAAAAATAATAGTAGTTGAAATATATGGGATGAGGCTGGAGAAATGAGGCTAGAGATAGAAAGAGAAAATTCTGTATTTTCAATGATTTAGTCACAGCAAATACTCTTTTAAAAAGATACAAACCACAACTTTACACATAGACCTCATCTTATGGGCTGCATAGGAATCAAATTGGCTATATTTCAGGAAGGAATCTTTGGAGAAGCTCAAGATCAGGAATCAAAACTTGGAAGACTGTGAGTCAGACCATCAATGACTCATGTAGTTGTTTCAAAATTAAAGCCAAAGAAAATGAAGTCCATGAGAACCAATGTAATGTTTAATATATTCCATCTGAATTTCCAGATCACCTTAAGGGTAGGTTTAAAACAGTGAATGAACACCAACGATTGAAGAGTTATAGGATGATACCAAGGACATCATCAATAAAGAATGTAAAAAGTCATTACAAAAATAGAGGAGGAAGAAAAAAAAATAAAAAGAAGGTCAGAAGAGATTCTAAAAGTTGCTCTACCAATGAAGGAGAGGACAGGGAGAAAAGTACAACAAAGAATGAATGGAAATCCAAAATCTCTGTAAACGTTCATTAAAATTAACAAAATAAAGTAAAAAAAATTGCTCTAGAGTATCAATTGGCCAAAAAAAAGGGAAAATATCCTCAAGTAAAAGGGCTGAAGAGAAGTTTTCAAAGGGCACCTTGAGAAGACAAAGCAAACTCTTATAATGGAATGTGCAAAGAGCTACAATTGGAGAATAGAAAGGAAAGAAATTGCCTTATGTTTCTCAATCTGGGAAAACTGAAAAACAAATTTAAATCTTAAGTCACAATATTGAAAGATGCAATGGGCGATATACTGAATGACCCAGAAAGCATCAAAAGGAGATGGAGGGAATACACAGATTCACTGTACCAAAACGAACTGATTCACACTGAAAAATTTCAGGAAGTTCCATCTAAGCCAATGAAAATGAAGGAAGAAGTGAAAATTGCATTGAAGACACTGACAAAAAAATAAAGCTCCAGGAATTGATGAGATAATTGAACTGCTAATTGTCTATTTCAATTAACATATGCAGTATTGAATGCCCTCCCCAGTCTAGAGGCTGGTAGAGACTAGCAAAATCCTGCTGAAGATCATCCAGAAATGGCTGAAACAGTACATTGACAGAGAACTTCCAGAAATACAGGTTGGGTTTAGAAGAGGTTGTGGCACGAGAGACATTATTGGCAATGTCAGATAGATCAGGGCAGAAAGCAAAGAGTACCAGAGGAATGTCTACCTGTGTTTCATTGACTATGCAAAGGCATTTTACTGTGTGAATCACAACGAATTGGGCTAACTTTGAAGACAATGGGAATTCTAGAACACTTGATTATGTTTATGTGAAACCTCTATTTGACCCAGGAAGTAGTCCACAGAAGAGGACAGGGAAACACTGCATGGTTTAAAATTAGGAAGGGAGTGTGCCAGGGATGCATCCTGTCTCCATACCGTTTAGTCTATATGAAGAAGAGATCATTTGAGAGTCTGGGCATTATGAGAAGGAATGTGGCATCAGGATAGGGGAAAGACTCATCAACAACCTACATTATACAAATGATACAACTTTGCTTCCTGAAACTGAGGAGCACCTGAAGTGCTGACTGAAAAGATTAAGGATTATCAAGGATTATAGTCTTCAATATGGATTGAAGCTCAACATCAAGAAGACAAAGCTTCCCACCACTGGGCCAGTTGGCAGCACCATGATAGATGGAGAAGAGATTGAGGTGGTTAATAATTTCATCTTGCTTGGATCCATAATCAACATTCTTGGCACCAGCAGTCAGGAAATCAGAAGATTAATTGCACTGGGAAAATGTACTGTCATGGACTTCTCCAGAGTACTGAAAAGCAACGATGTCAATCTAGATTCTAAGGTGCACCTAATCCAGGCCAGGCTCTTTGCAAATACTTGCTATGCAACTGAGAGTTGGACAATGACTAAGAATTACAGAAGAATCTATACCTTCAAATTGTTTCTACTGGTGAAGAGTTTAGAACATACCAAGGACTGCCAAGAAAACAACTAGGTCTGTCTTGGAGAAGATGAAAGCAAGTGTCTCCTTGGATGCTGAGATTTTGAAGCTCCGGCTCAGATACTTTGGGCACGTGGCCAGGAGAGAGCAGGCCTTGGAGGAGGACATCCTCCTTGGAAGGGTGGAGGGACAGTGCAGAAGAAGAAGATCACAGATGAGGTGGACTAACACAGTGACTGGAGCAATGAGAGTTGATGTATCAGATAAATGAGAGTGGCTCAGGACAGGGCAGGGTTCAGAGATGCTGTACATAGCATCACTAACAACAAAAATAACTCCCTAAAATATCAAAGGAAACCCCAAAACTGAGTAAAAAAATGTGCTAAAAGAAAGCTTCAGTATTTCAAGAAGGCAATATATTTATCATATTTTTAAACAAATAATAGATAATATTGATTAAAATGCACTATGAAGTTTCTATTAAAATCATGAGCAATAGTTGAAAGTAACAGACATGTTTTATACTATAATAAAAAAGGTATCATCTTTAATGTGAGTAAAGCCTAACAGAAACTATGAAATAGCTTTTACTATCAGGAAATAAGCAACAAAGAAAGCCTCAATGTAAGATTAGTCTCTGAAAGTGTAAATTTAGCTTTAATCTGATAGTATGAATTTATATTGATAAAACAAATTCTTATTAAAATTATTTCTTTTTTTATATGTTGTTCTTGTTATGTGCCGTCGAGACTCCTTTATGTATGACAGCCCTAAACCCTACTCTATTTTGTGCCAAACTTATTGTCTCTGACGCACCTACCCCATTACCCCAGTCACTAAATCAATCCATCTCATCATAGGTCTTTCTCTCTTGTGCTATCCATCCACCCTCCCAAGTATGACATTCTCCTCTAAGGACTGGTCCTTCCTGGTAACATGTCTAAAACATATCAGATGAAGCTTCATAATTCTTGCTTCCAAGGAGAAGGCTGGTCTCACCCTTTCTAGGACTATCCTGTTTGTTCTCCTAGCAGTCTATGGTATATCCGGTACTCTTCTCCAACACCACAGCATCAATTCTACTTCTATCATCCCTAGTTATTGTCCAGCTTTCTGATGCATAATAGGGAAATGCAAATTTGTATAGTTTATATTAACTATTGATAGTTAGTAGTTGATGATGGTACTAAGATATTTGTATTTATAAGCAAATCTTGCTGTTATGTGCCATTGAGTCATCTGCAACTCACAGTGACCCTATCTATGTACAGTAGTTCTGAATCCTATCCTGAGCCAATATCACACACACACACACCTCCCCATTTTGCCAGTCACTATGTAAATCTATCTCATCCAAGGTTTTCCTCTCCTGTCTCCTTTCACCTTTGCAAGTAAGACATCGTTTTCTAAGAACTGGTCCCTCGAGGCAACATGTCTAAAAGTATGTGAGAAGGGGTTTTGAAATTTTTGCAAATAGAATATCTTAAAATAGTTAAGAAGTGGAGAATGTTTACTAAGTGGAGAATTATTGACTTCTGGGAACATGACAAGGACTTATATGTTTGTAAATGACCAGTTGAAGATAACACTGTCAGGTTTTATCAACACATTATTACCATGATCTTAATCTCATTGCTTTTCAGTTGAAATCTACTCATAGCTGATCCTACAGCAGCTTTCTGGGGCTGTAAATCACAGGGGGAAAGACTGTCTATCTTTGCTCATGCAGTTGCTGATGGATTCAAATTAGCAGAGAAGCACCATCATTGGCTTAGTAGATAAATTCCCTATGTAATATGTCACCAGAGAACTGCTTCACTATCACAGTCCATGAATTCCATTTATAGCTCACTTACATTAAAGGTTTTAAAAAAAATTCAATAAATAATTCATAAGTTTTATGAATACAGTCTAAAGAAAATAATCCACTCTAAAGGAAATAAAAGTGTATAAAAAACTCTTAGTCATGGGAAAACCATCAAAATTCTCTTTTAGACTAGGTAAAAAAGAAGGTTGAATTTAGCTTAATATATCAGGTAAAATAAAAGTAGATTTCTAAAACATGAGTAACATTCCTCCCTCTCCAAATTCTGTAAGCTTCATAAGATCATGCTGTACTAAATGATTGAAGGTTGAAATTGATTCTGATGGGCTGACCTGTTATATTGGATTTGAAGTTCTTTTGCTTGGAGGCTATCAAAAGAACAGATGTCAAGAGGTTTGATTTCTGTAAGTATTGGACAAAATCTCTGTGCTTACCTTCATGCCTGCCAGGCATAAATATGTGGCTACTTTGCAGGGTCAGTGGCATGTATAAAATTGAATAGTTAAACTTTAAAACAGAACATTGAATATCCTTTTTTTTACCACTTGCAGTGTTAAAAGAATACAAAATGTTAGATTTTTCTATTTATATGATGTTTTGTAAACTTAAGCCTCTGTGAAATAAAATAGCAAAGCCAAGTAGTTATCTTGGATAATTATGAAAAATCATCTCTGTACAATGACTTTCTAATATAAGGTGAATTGAAGATGTTTTACTTTAAGTAATTGTTATTGTTTTGTACAGAGAAAGTCACAACAGCAAACTGTTTTACAGAATTTAGGGAAGTAAAAAAATATGAGACCTCAGCCCTTGGCACAAAATAACAGTAAACAGAATAAAAACTTCACCAAGAAGTATCTATGTCTGCCAATATTTTCCAAGATTTCAAATCTCTAAGTATTAGACATAGAAGATGATATTTAGCATTTGATCACAGATAAAAATAAATATTGATATTCCACTGATCCTAATATATATTACAAATTATACATCTAAACTACATTGACCAATAATTACCCTTTTAAATTTAGTGTAAAAATTATTTTGAGTTTTGCAATTTTAACAGCATACATTTTATATTCATAATCTCAAACCAATAAAAATTGATAAACTGACAAATAACTCTGGTGTATTTCATAGAGTTGTGCTCATAGCAAAGGTATTGCCAGTCTGGTGGTTGAAATCCACCAGTAGCTTCACAGAATTAAATCAGCAACTGCCTCCTGTGCTTTTTATATCCGTGGAAACAAAGTGGATGGTCATCTGAGAATCAGTTTTGATTTGATAGCAATGAGATACAATTATTTACTTAACATGTACAAAGACTTACCTCTGTAGTTTACAAGTTGATCCTATTGAATTTTTTTTAATTATTATTATTTGTGTGTGTGTGTGTACTATCAAATCGGATGTGACTGGTTCAGCAGAGCATCTGGTGGATTTGAACCACTCATCTCTAGGTTTGCAGTGCCGCTTCTTGCCACTAGGCCACCAGAGCTTGCCAATCTTATTGAATTTTTATAATATATTTATTAAGCAGCTATTACTATTATTCCTTCTTTACTAATTAACACCTTTACCTATATCAAGTGTCATTAAGAAGGCATTTATTAATTAAGAATGTGAAAAGGAGACAGTAGTAGAGAGGTTAAATGGTATCCTAATAACCAAACGGCCCTGAGTCTAAATCAATCACTTGGATTAATAGAGTAAAAACATGGCAGTTTGATTCTATAAAGATTATAGCCTTGCAGACCCTGTGTAGTTGGTATTTTCTGTTATAAAATAAATACAAGTCAGCATTGACTCCATGACAATGAGTTTAGGGAGTATTGGGTGGCATACAATTACCTCATTGCCACTGAGTCCCTACTGACTCAAAGCTGAACTTCTGTTGGGTTTCTGTTCTGAGTCTGTAAACTGCCTATATTTCTCCTAAAGAGGTTATAGTAGATTCCAATTGTCAGAGAGGTGAGGTCTTTGGGTAAGGAGCATTATTCCCACTGAACCAGGCTACCAATGATTATTACGTGCCATTGATACACCATTACTTATAGTGCCTCAATGAACAATAAAATAAAACATTGTCCAGTCCTATGACCTCCTTACAATCTCTGCCATGCATAAGTCTACCACTGCAGTCGCTGTATCAGTACATCTCTTTGAGGGTTATCCTCTCTTTAGCTGACTTTCTACTTTTCCTAATATGCTATTGTTTCCTAAACACCAGGCCCGCCTGATACCATGTCCAAAGGTTGTGAGAAAAAGCTCACTAAATTTTCCTATAAGATTAACGTGGTTTCACTTCCTCCAAGATAGATTTGTTTTTCTGTTGGCAGTCCAAAATGTATTCTTTTTGCAAACATCGCAGTTTAAATGTACCAGTTTCCATGGTTGTAAATCCTAATGGGAGGAAATTGCCCATGTTTCTCTCTTGGAACACCTGGTGAATTTGAACACATGATAGTGCATTATGAAGCTGCTGTGTCAGATTCAAACACAGGTGTATTTGAAATCAAAGCCAGTGAATTCACTGAAAAGTGCCAGAGCTATAATTTCTCATTTTCTAGCTTCTTTCATGCAGATTAAGATAAATAGTATCTTCTCATATTTCTATTTTTATTTCAACATTATATACCTGATTTGGGTTAACATTTCAAGGTCTTTGAAATGTAAGGAGACACTCCTAATGCATTGGAGTACTTATTTTAAGAATAGAAGTAATTCGTTTTAGAAATCTGTAAATAAGAGATGAAACTACCTACTTCCTTCTGAAAACTGGTATCATTCCATCTAATAAGCTTAGTTAGAAATTCAGCATTTTACGTATCATCATTGTCCTTAAATTGATAATCCACAAAATGTCAAATATATATCAACTTTGAAAACTCAATGAAACTAATATTTAAGATCAAGCTTTACAATCTTATTATTGCATATATATAAAACTAGGGATTAAAAATAATTTCTGAATAATTTGTTTGATTTAAAATAAGTAGAGTTCTCTAATAAAGCCCAGTATGCAATCCTGTATTTAACTCTTGCCTATATTTGAAGTATGAAATTAGCAGTTGCTTCTCCTTGAATCCAAAATAGGACAGGGGATGCATATAACAGGGATTTGTGCTACATATGCTTATAGCATCTTGTCTTGTCTTACAATAATTCTCAATACACTATAGTGTTTGTCTATTTAATTATAGTGGTTATTTTTAGTTTGTTAATTCTGGGATTATTTGTACCTGTCTGACAATCCTTTTATCTGAACAAATGGCTACAAATACAAAATTGAATGTACTTCTTATTTGTTTCAGGCTAAGGTTCAAAATATATAGGTGAATACTGATTTCTAGTTCTGTATCACAGAGGTATTTCAATAAAATCAGAAAAAAATAGTATTAATATTCCATAAAAATCAATATCTGTATATGAAGCCATTTTTTTCTCCTAGTCTATCATCCTGATACCTATGCTAGCATAGTATTTTCCAATATTGATAATCAACTGGCTAGCTCATTTACTATTATTGTAATAGTTTTCATGTCTTGCTATACATTGTCAAATAACCTTCAGTTATTATAAGGGAGAGTTTATGTACTATTAATCTCAACATACCCATCATGGTATGCGTCAAGGAATATTCATATTATAATTCATAGGGTTTACTATGTGTCAAATGCTATTCTGTGTGTTTTATTAACGCTATTACCTAAGAATACTATGAGGTAAATTCCACATGAGAGATGGATAACTGAAGACAGTGGCCAACATCACTCGGGGCTTTTCTCTCAGCATAGTCTATTGAAGTTCAGACTTACAATTTAACAATTACATAATGTTGTCTTTGATGAGTTAATAGTAATTAAACAGATGCTTAAATAAATAATTAAGGGAAAGAAGAATGAAAGTAGAGAGAAAATAAGGAGGTAGGTAAGTGGGCATACAAGAAGGGAAAAAGGAAAGAAATACTATTGTCTTACTGACAATGAATAAAATAATGAACTACTCTGAAGGACTTGGTAAAGAAGAACGACCCGGGAATTGATGGAATGCCAATCAACATATTTTATCAACAGATGCTGCCCTGGACATTCTCACCAGGGTGTGCCAAGAAGTCTGGAGGACAACTACATGTTCAACTGATTAGAAGATATCCATATTCTCATTCCAAGAAAAAGTGAAATCCTGCTAAAGATTATAAAAAAATGACTGGAACAGTACATCAACAGAGAACTATCAGAAATACAGGCTGTGTGTAGAAGAAGTTGTGTCATTAAGAGACATTATCATCAATGTCAAATGGATCTTGGCTGAAATCAAAGTGTACCAGAAAAAGCCTATTTGAGTTTCATTTAGTATATAAAGTCATTTTACCGTTTGGATCACAACAAATTGTGGCTAAACTTGAGGAGAATGGAATCCAGAACTCTTAATTGTACTCATGCAAAATCTATACCCAGACCAGGATAGAAGAATAGAATTCTCAGAATAGAAGAAACACTAAATGTCTTAAAATCAGGAAGAGAGTGTATCAGGGATGCGTCCTATCTCCAAACTTTTTAACTTTTTATGCAGAACAGATCATTCAGGAGGCTGGGCATTATGAGGAGGAATGTGGCATCAGGATTGGAGGAAGACTCATCAACAACCTACATTATGCAGATGATATGTTGTTTGCTCAAACTGAGAAGGACCTGAATGAAGTACTTGCTGAAGAAGGTCTCAAGGACTGAAGTCTACAATATGGATTGAAGCTCAACATCAAGGAGACAAAGATTCTCATCACTGGGCCAATTGGTAGTACCATGATAGAGAAGGGATTGAGGTTGTTAAAAATTTCACCTTGCCTGGCATGACAATGATTATATTGTTAATGAGTATACTGGTACTCTTGGCACCAGTACCTATGGAATCAATCCCAAAATGAATTGCACTGGAAAAATCTGCTTATCAAAAAACTCTCTAGAGTACTGAGTATGATGTCAGTCTAGAGACTAAGGTGAGGCTGATCCAGACCATCGTCTTTGCAATTATTTGCTATGTATCAGAGAGCTGGATAATGACTATAGATAACAGAAAAAGAATTAAATGCCTTTTAATTATGGTGCTGGAGAAGAGTCTTGAACATACCATGGACTACCAAGAAAACAAATATCTGTCTTAGGGTGAAACCAAGTTTCTCCTTGGAAGCTTTTGAAGATCCATCTTGGAAACTTTGGGCATGTGGCCCAGAGGGACAAGTCCTTGAAGAAAGACATCATGCATGGATGGGTGGAAGGACAGCACAGGAGAGGAAGACCCTGGATGAGATTAATTGATACAGTAACTGGGGCAATAGGGATAGGTGTGTCAGAGTCAGTGAGACTGACTCAGGATAAGGAAGGCTTCAGAGCCATAGTACATAGGGTTGATGTGGGTGACTTGACATAACAACAACAACAGTAATAAACTATATAATTGTTACCCATATTTAATCCTGCAGAAATGTTGTTTTTGTGTGCTGTAGAGTGAGAACCAACCCAGAGCTGACCTTCCAGCAAGTTTTCGGAGGCAATTCATCACAAAGGAGGAGATTGTCCGTCTTAGCAAGTGGAGTCAAACTGTGTACTTTTTGAGTTGTCAGATGTAATTTTTAACTTCTGAAAATTTTTTAAAACTATTATTTAGTGTAATCATGATTTTATTTTATTTCTAAATTTTTATATGAGTAAAATTATTTTTAAAATATAATCATTTATTTGATGTCTTCCTTTCAAATACAGTAAGATCCAGGTATTCTAAGTTCTATTTAAATAATTTTCACATGCAAACACTCTTAACAATTAAGGGAAGTCTTTGAACCAGCTAAGAAGCAAAGTAAAAGCTGGAAAAAACAGATCTTCCATGCTCATCAAAAAGACATTCATTTTTAGTACTTTCTTTACTTTTAAAAATCACGTATTTTTTGTTTTATAAGAAGATTGTATCTCACTCTTTCTTTCTTTCTCACTCTTTTTAGTGTGATCCCCAATACCTCCTAGCAAAGTCCCCTTTTATATTTTGTATATAGGAAAACTAACATATATGCTTATTAGCTTGTGTAACATGCAGATGAAAACACATTTAAAAATCCACTCATCCACCACTGCTCATAAAAGCATTTTTTACCATTTCAAGAACATGGAAACAGCCAAAATGTCCAACCACAATGGAATGGATTGAGAAGTTATGGTAGATTCACACAATGGAGTATTATGGACACAGTATGCAAGAACAATGATTTTGGAAATCACTACCTAACTTGGGAGGGACTTTAGAGCATTTTGCTAAGTGAAATATCTCAGTTACAGAAGGACAAATACTGCATAAGACCATTATTACAGAACATGTATAGGGATCCAAGGGAGGGTAGGGTGGGAGTAATAGAGTGAAGAGGGGGTTAGTTAATCATAGGGTCACACAATTTCATGGGTGGAGGCAGAGGAGAAAGCAAATGAGAAAGATTCCATGTGAAAAACAATGGATATGAACTTTGTAAGTAAACTGGTATAAAATAAAAATTTTATTTAATAATAAATATGTTATGGTAAGTATTTATTGACTGAATGAGTAAGCTTGTATTTGTATATGACCTTCCAGAATAGACACCAAACTGGTGTTTATGATTCTATAAAGGCAACATATCAAAGAATATTCTACTATTCATCTTAAAGTCATAAAAATACTTTCTATTGCCCTCATCAATTCCCTCACATAGCACATTGGACCATATCCCTATCATTGTAAAAAACAGTATTTTGTATCCATTAGAACTTTAAGGTTATTCGCCCACAACATATGAAACACATTTAAATTTCACAGGGAAATATTCTGTTATCTTCTTAGGCTAGGACTCTTTTTGAGCATACACATAGTATTTTCTGCTTTTATGCTTATTCTCTGTTGTTATTGCTAAGCCACAATTTAAAGAGTTATGCACACTTTACTATTTTGTCTTTAATGCTGGCAAATTGTTCTTTCTCTCTCTAGTTTCCAATAGTCTCCACATTTATATATATGCATGACTGTTATCATTTATTCAATTCCAGCTCATGATGACCAGTTTAAAAAGAACAGAACTGCTCTATAAAGTTTTCAAGTGAACTGTGAATGGCAATAGTATAATAGATAGGAAGTTGCACATCTAACACTATGATTCTCTGGTTGCTTGCATCCAAAGCAACTCCTCAGAAGAAAGATGAGTAAGCTTATCTCATCAGATTTATAGTCTAGGAAACACAATGGAGGATTTGCTTTAAGTTGTTTCTGACTCAATGGCACTGAATTTGAGTTTTGACTTTTCAAATGTAAAATACCAGACTTATGTTCTAGAACTTTCTTGCGTGAGTTTTAAAGAGCCCAATTTGAAACTTGCAGTAGAATAGTTAACAATTCATACTGCCCAAGAACTCATCTAATGTGATGTTCTAAAGATGAACAAACTAGACTTGCACCTCTGGGCTGATTAGCAGCATCATAATGGACATGAAGAGGTTGATTTTGTTAACAGCTTCAGTTTGCTTGGCTCCACAATCACACTCTTGGTACCAGCAGCCAGAAGAATTATACTGGGAAAGTCAGTTGTCAGAGACTTCTCCAGAGCACTGAAGAGCAACGATGTCAGTCTGGAGACCAGGCCATGGTCTTTGCAATTATGTGCTATGCATCAGAAAGCTGGACATTGACTAGAGATAATAGATGGAAAATTGATGCTGTTGAGCTGTGATGCTGGAGAGGAGTATTGAACATACCGTGGAATGTTAAGAGAACAAACAAATTTGTCCTAGAGAGAGTGAAAGCAGGCTGCTCCTTGCAGGCAAGGATTTTATAGCTCCATCTAACATGTTTTGGGCATGCTGCAATGAGGAACCAGTCCTTAGAGAGGGACATTAGGCTTGGGAGAATGGGGGCACAGCACAGGAGAGGAAGATTCTCAAAGAATTGAGTGGATTGACTCATTGACTGGAGTAATGGAGGTATGTGTGTCAGACACGGTGAGATTCGCTCAGGATAGAGCAGGGTTCAGAGCTGTTGTACAAAGGGTTGCTATGAATCTCAAGTGACTCGATGACACATAACAACAACAACAACAACAACAACATGTAAATGAATAAATCATACTAAAATTTTAACTGATGCATATAATTTGGGTTCTTTTTAAAGAGAATTTTATCCATTATATATAAGAAATATGTGATTAATAATTGGTTTGCCCATACAAGAAATGATTTCACAATTCTTACCTATGTGCCTTCATTTTTATTCTCCCAAAATAAAAATATTTAAGGTACAATAAATCAAGCAATGTTTCTCCATATTTTGATAACAATTGTAAAAATACATTATAGAAAGCATAACAAGTCCTGGACAGAAGTGAGAACCTAAGGTAAAGATTCATTACTTACTTGTAACTTTTTTAAGGTTTTAGGTCACTCATGCTTCTTTAATTTTGGTTTTAAAAAGTAAATCTGACAAACCATGGTGTTTTGATTAAAGATGTTTTGATAAGAAAGTGATATTTTTTTTCTTTTCTTGTCCTATTTTCAGTCCAGATATATTTTATCATTCATGTACCCTTCTTCTGAGGTAGTTGACAGAAAACCCTGATCTGATGTTCCTGCTCGGTAGAAACAATGCCATAATCACTGTGATGTTTTCTCACATTATGCAGGAATAAACAGTGGGTTATTAGATGAAATTTTCATCTGTGTTCCAGAAGATAGACATCATTTCTCAAAACAGAATGTACTAGATAGGAAAAAAAACCCTGCTATTCACTGATTCCCTTCAGTATGAATGACATTAGGTCATTCTATTTTCAGTACTTAATATGAAAGATGAATTTCCTGGACTTAGGCTTGATTTATACAGTCCTCTTCTAGAAGAGTCATTTGCATTATGTTTTAAATTAGACAAGCTTAGTGACTAAAGGAGTTTTGAAATGAAAGATCTCTCCCCCAATCTATCTATCTGTGTAGTCAACAAAATGGGGTTTATTATGCAGGAAAATTATGAAAAAAGATTAAATAATAAAATGACCTTTGATTGAGACAAAGCTCCTACTAGAAAATTTTTCAAAAAATAGTTTTTGATAATTATATAGATTTTATACTACTAGATATAGATTGGTTCTAGCAATAAACTTGTTCATATTTCACAAAGAGTTCTTAGAAATACTATAGCTTTAAAAATAATCAAAACTGACAGCTTGGTCCACCTTTTGTGACAATGTGGCATGCAGCCTTGCTAATATAAGCGACTGAAATAAATGAAAAATGTACTAGTGTCCCCTGTAATTGTTTGCGGCACCATTTTAGCAGACTTTAATTTGCACTTTATTGTAATATCGCCTCTCAACTCTGATGTAAATGATAACCAGAGCTGGCACTATTAATAATATGCTAGGATTGGGGCAGGGGTAAAGGGGTAGATTGGAGTGAACCAGAACATGTCCTTAGTGTTTAATGAAATTCACCAGCTCAATGAGAAGGCAAAAGCACAAAATGAATAAAGTAATTGTTTCAGAAAGAACCTGCATAATTCAAAGGGCTACAATTATAAAATATGCCATCCCAAAAAGCACTTCTTGGATTCATATTTCAAGGTTATATGAGCTTTGATTGCCCTTTAAATTACCAGTAGAAAATATAATAGAAAATGATACACCTTAATATATAATTAATAGCATTTAAAGATATTAACTCATACACTTGAAACAAATAAGTACCTTAGGATAAAAAGAAAACTTCTAGACACAAATTAATGAATATGAACTTTTGTCACACTTCCCTGTGTATGCATAAAAGTTTCAAAACCTTCTAGTGCTTTTTATTTCTTTGCAATATATAAATAATTCTAATACAATATCCTTCAGGCAACACTTGTACAAATCAGTCATCATACAGCAGAATTTTAAAAAAAAGGAATACCCAATTGATGGTGTTCTGGTTTTGACATGCAAATCTAAGCAAATTTTCGTCATTGCTATTTATATTTTTGGTTGCTTTTGTTCTCTTTCAGTTTAAAGAAATAAAGCCTATTACACATTTCCAATTTTTGTCTATCCCTCTGCCAGTGCAAACTGTAAACATATGAAGTAATTTTGAACTACTTTTTGATTCTTTGTTCCCATTCATAGGTTAATTTGCTTTTTATAGAGTTCAACACATTGAATTCAGAAGTTCAGTAGACAGCGCTATTTCAAAATAATGAGATTGCATTATGCAATATTTCTAAAAATCTTTTTCCATTTCCTTATGTTTTTCTGGCAAAGAGTATATACTAGATCATGAACTGCCAATAGACTAAAGTGCAGTATTAAAGCACTCCTTGGAATAGGGAATACTGATACATCATCTCACACACTCTCTACATTTTACCAGGAAGGACTGGAAAAAGAGACTATGCTTGGTAATGTAGAAGGTTAGAAAAAAGGAGGAAGAACTCAATCAGTAGATTGATGCTGTGGCTACACGAATTGAGGTTCAATGCCGTAGGGAACATGAGAATGAAACAAAACCCGGGAGTATTTCATTATGCTTTACAGAGAGTCTCTATGATTCAGCCAGATTGGTGGAATTAACAACAATGACTTATAATTGAGAAGGACATCATGCTTGAAAGGGGTGGAGGAACAGTGCAGGAGAGGAAGATTCCAGGTGAGATGGATTTATACAGTAACTGGGGCAATGGGGGTAGATGTGTTGGAGTCAGTGTGACTGGCTCAGGACAGGGCAGGCTTCAGAGTTTTTGTACATAGGGTTGCTACGAGTCACAGGTGACTAGATGGCAAATAACAACAACAGCAACAATAGCAACAGGAACATGCCTAAGGTATGTGAGATGAAGCTTCAACATCTTTGTCTCCAAGGAGGACTCTGGTTACACCTTCTTCAAGACCTATCTGTTTGGTTTTTTGGCAGTTAATGGGATATTCGACACTCTTTTTCAAACAACACAATTCAAAGCATCAACTCTACTTGATTCATCCTTGGTCACTGTTCAGCTCTCAAAAGCATAGCAAGTGATTGAAAATGATGAACAGGCATGTATCATTCCTAAAGATAATAAGACAACACCAAATTGACAGCTGGAAAGTTGATTTCAACTCAGAGCGAAATTTATTGAATATATAAGGCTGTAAGAATTACTGGAAGAGACTGTCTACTTTTGTCCCTTTGAATTACTAGTAGATTTGAATGCCAATCTTAGGTTCATAGTTCATCATGTTATACACTATATGACCAGGGAAATTATTAGAAAATATAGTCCTAAATATCAATATAATTTTATACTAAAGAGAAAAAATGATTGTCAGATATAAATTAACTAGAGAGAAAAGGTAATAACCAAACTTCTAAAGTAAATATGAGATAAGAGGAGTTCTTGTGACATAGTTTGTAGAGAAATGTGCTGCTAAGCCAACGAGTGCTTCTCTCTTGAGGTTGGAATCCTCCAGTAGTTCAACAGGAGAAAGATGGACAATATTCTCCAAAGTGATTTGGAAATTCTCATTCAATAGCAATTAATATGAAGTTTGAACGCAGATTAGACTAAAAAACACTTCACTCTATTTTCATTCCTGTTGTTTCTAGGGTTCCATTGAGTCAATTCTGACTATTAGTGGTCTAGGTTGAACAGAATGGAACTGCCTATCATATGCATTTCTCAGAATTGTTGCTATGTTTGAACCCCATTGCTTGGGGCTCTATATGAATCCATTCCACAGACCTTATTCCTCATTCACAGACTATCTAGCTTACCAAGCATAATATAAGGAGGAGCCAGTCCACAGAGAAGGACATCATCATGCTTGGAGGGACAGCACAGGAGAGGAAGGCCCTCTATGAGGTGGATTGATTCAGTGACTGGGGTAATTGGGATGGGTGTATCGGAGATGGTGCGATTGGCACAGAACAGAGAAGAGTTAAGGGCTGTTGTACCTAGGGTCGCTATGAGTCACACGCGACTTGATGACACATAACAACAACAACAATATAATTTTATAGGAATTAGACTATTATGATAAAATCAGAATGAGACAAGAGATGATATTTCACTATTTTAACTTCTAAAGAAAGATATGCCGTATTTCTCACAAGTGATTTGCTTGTTTTCTGCAGTTCTCTTTGTAATTAATATTCTTCATCAATATCATAATTCAAATACACACATTTTCCTAATATCTTAGAAAACCACTAAAATACTCTGCATATGTACAGATGTATGTATTTTTGACATCTCACATAATCTTTTACATTTGACTTTTTTCACTCAACATATTTATCCATGTTGAAACAAATGTGTAGATAAATGGTTGGGATAGTTTTAATTTATGTTAAAACATGTATTCATTAGGTTTCATCCCTAAATATATATCCATTGGGTGAATATATAAAATTTTATTTGTTTGTTTAATGAAAATATTTGTTTTTACTTTTTTTCCTGCTCTGTATGATGCTAATATAAATATTTGTGTACAACTTTTTGCATATATAGGTTTTTATTTTCCTTGGGTCCTTATCGAGGAGAGAAATTTCTGTACCTTACGGCAACTCTATGTTTAAGACAATTGAATTTTTAGAAATACCAATATGAAACACAGGAACACCAGAAGTGTTTATAGATATCTGCAAGAAAGAAGAGTACAGTTTCTTCATTGCTTTTGATATGTACCATTATATTATCACGGGAAAGTATACATGTTAATATAAACAAAGGTGGCGATGTTTGAAATATTAAAGTTTGATGTTAGAGAAATTGTCATGACAAGTCAATGAAAGCTAATGCCAATTTTGTGTCGAGTAAAATCTTTTATCAAGGATTTCTATCCCTTAAATCATATTGAGCTGCATGCCAAAATATCTAACTTGTATCTCTAGAATAAAAAGTGTTCCATGAATTGGCTCCTAGCTCCAGAGACCATATTTTTCAAATTTGGGGGGAGGAGAGAAGGGAAAAAAAAGACAGAACATAGGGTTTTACATATGGGTTAGCAGCAGGATGGAATATTTTAAATGAAAAATTCCTCTGGAAAATGAGGCCATAACTCTTCCTGAGTATCTAGTCTTATCTTTGCTCAGCTTGCTTAACGTTCATTATTTTGTTCTCCTTAAACTTGTTATTGTTATGCATCTTTGAATCTTCTCTGACTCATTAAACTCTATGTATAAAAGAGAGAAACAGTGACCAATCATATCTTCAGATCTCTGCTGGGTGTAAGCCCATTGTTGCAGTCATCATGTTATTGAAAGTGTTTTTGGTTTGAATTTATTTGATTTTATTTTTATTTTATATTATTTACTTTTTTTTTCTCTTTTCTGATTCTATATTTTACCAAACATGATATCTCTTCAGAGGAACTAGCTCCTAATAACATGGTCTAAGTGTGGAAGAAAAGTGTAGCCATCTTCCCTTTCAAGAAGTGTTCTGGCTACGTATTTCCAATACAAAGGACATTTGTTCTTTCGACAGTCTAAGACACACCCAATATATTTCAGCTCCATCACAACTATAAGGTGTTACAGTTTTTCTTCATTACCAAACTTTTGCATATAAATGAGGCAATTGAAAACTTTATGGATTAGATGCAACTTCTATCTCACAGTGAAATACTTGATTTTTTTAGCAGTTTAAAAGGCCATCAACAAAGGTTTGGCCAATGCAACACATCCTTTTTTTACTCTTGATTGTTGTTTCCAGAAGTGTTGATTGTAGATCAAATTTCAATTAATGGTTTCAGACTTTTATCTACTTATGTTTATGTTTGGCCAATTACGAAGATTTTTGTTTTCTTGACACTGAAGTGGAATCCATCCTGAAGGCTGTGTTTTCTTTTATTTTCACTAATCCAAAGTTAGCTCTGATGGCTTAGGGGTAAGAAGCGATGCTCCTAGCCCAAACGCATGCAGTTTGAATCCATTAGCTGCCCCATGGAAGAAAAATGCAAACTCATTTGAAGATCAAGTACCAAAGAGTAACAATGATTCAAAATTTAAACTAAATTGTACTATCTGCTTGCAGTGTTTATAAACACTTTCAAAGCCTGACTCACTACTCAATTGCATACTTACTTACACTACTTTTTTTTCTTTTTCTTTATTTTTTTTTAATTACACTGATTTATTTGCAAAGTTTGAATATATTGTATTTCACATGGAATCTTTCCCATTTCCTTCACACCCCCACCTTTTAAATTGTGTAACCTTATGGACTGCAGCCTTCAGTATGGACTGAGGCTCAATGTCAAGAAGACAAAGATTCTCGCCATTGGACCAATTGGCAGCGTCAGGATGGATGACGAAGAGATTGAAAGTGTTCACAGCTTCAGTTTGCTCGGCTCCACAGTCAACACTCTTGGCACCAGCAGTCAGGAAATCAAAAAGCGTATTGCGATGGGAAAGTCTGCTGTTAGGGACCTCTCAAAGGTACTCAGGAGCAACAGTGTCTCTCTGGAGACTAAGGTGCGCCTGATACAGGCCATGGTCTTTGCAATCACTTGTTATGCATCAGAGAGTTGGACAATGACTAGGGAGGACAGAAGGAGAGTGGATGCTTTTGAGCTGTGGTGCTGGGGAAGGGTACTGAATGTACCATGGACTGCCAGGAAAACAAACAGATTCATCTTGGAGAGGATTAAACCAAGCTACTCCATGGAGGCAAGGATTCTGGGGCTTCGTCTGACATACTTTGGACATGTTGCCAGGAGGGATGGGTCCTTGGAGAGGGACATCATGCTTGGGGGGGTGGAGGGACAGCGCAGGAGGGGAAGGCCCTTTTTGAGGTGGATTGATTCTGTGACTGGGTTAATCAGGATGGGAGTGTCAGAGACAGTGCGATTGGCACAGGCCTGAGCAGAGTTTAGGGCTGTTGTACATAGGGTCGCTATGAGTCGCAAGCGACTCGACAGCACATAACAACAACAACAACAATCCTATGATTAACCAGCCCCCCATCCTCGTCTCTCTGCTTCCACCCTCCCCCCCTTGAATCCTTATACTCATTCTACAATAACAGTTTTATACGGTATTTTCCCTTAGACGACTGAGTTAGTTCACTCAACATAATGTTTTCTAGTCCCTCCCAAGATAAGTAGTAATTTACAAAATCATTGCTCCTGTGTGCTATGAAGTATTCCATTGTGTGAATGTATAATAATTTCTCATCCATCCGATTGTGGCTGGACATCTGGGCTGTTTACATATTCTTGCATTGGTGAATAACTATGCTATGAATATCGGTGTTCAAGTCTCTGCTTGAGCCTCAGTTCTCATTTTCTAGGAGTATATAGTATCCACTGGATTAGATTGGTCATATGGAATTTCTATGTTCAATTTTTTTTAGGAAGTGTCAAATTGCCTTCCAGAGTTGTTGTACTGCTTTACAATACCAGCAACAATGCCAGGATTCCTGGCTGTATAGTGGATTAAATATTGATCTGTCAATTAAAAGGGTGATGAGTCAAATCTGCCAGCTTCTCTATAGCTTTCTTAATAAGTATGGCAATGGAAAAAAAAATCTAGGGACAAGTTTTACTCTATACCTTATACAGGGTCACTATGAGTGGTCCAATGATAAAAATCTGTGCTGAAATCTCATAGGCACAAGTTTCAAATCCACCCGCTTCTAGGCAATTAAATTGTCTCTGAAAACCCTTCAAGAGTCAACTATGAGTTGGTTTCTCCTCAATAGCACACAATAGCAACAAGAGTCAGAATCCACTTGATTACAATGAGTTTAAATCTGCTAATATATAATTTTGTTATATATTATATTTATATTACATTTTATGTTATACATTATGTATATGTTATATATCAAATTATGTATGTGTTATTGATACAGTAATTAATTACATGTTGCACTGCTATGTCAATGTCATCAGTTCCAATCCACCTGCTACTCTGTAATAGAAAGATATGTCATTATGCTCCTATCCATACTAACAAGCCTCAGAAAAAGTGAAGTGTCTGTATTCATTATAGTTGCAGTAAAAATGTAGGATTTTATTTGTTTTATGTTGTGGCCTTTGTTGTTGTTGTTGTTGTCAGAGTGTTGTTTATTCTGTTTTGAGTATTTATTATTTGCCAAATTAATATGTTATCATTTTACACCCTTTGAATTCCTTGGTATATAGTTTCTATTTCTTTTTATGCTCCCCTCCAAGAAAAATTCTAAATCTCTCTAATACACAGTGCTTTCAGGGCAATTTTCAGGAATATCTGATCCAATTCACATTTTATATTAAAACATAATTTCCATAGTAATTCTGAAGAGAAAGCAGTGAAAAACAACAATTTGACCTTTGCAGTAAAGTAAATACCACCTTTTAGATTGTTATTGCCATCGGCACAGATGTAATTAATGGCAGCCTTACATACAACACAGGAAATATTACCAAGTTTTGTGTCATCACTGTGATTGTCAGGATGATAGAGTCCTTTTTCACAGCCCCATTATTTTGAGTTCTTTTCAATTTTGGAGGTTAACCTTCTTGTAATATACCAGATAAAATTAATTTGTTATATGAAAAAGAAACCTCACTGTGGAGCCTGGGCCGATTGGCAGCATCATAATGGATGGTGAAGAGATTGAGACTGTTCACAGTTTTGGTTTGCTGGGATCTACAGTCAACACTCTTGGCACCAGCAGCCAGGAAATCAAAACCCGTATTGCAATGGGAAAGTCTGCGGTTAGGGACCTCTCTAAAGTGCTGAAGTGCAAAGATATCAGTCTGGAGACTAAGGTGAGCATGATACATGCCATGGTCTTTGCAATCACTCGTTATGCATTGGAGAGCTGGACAATAACTAGGGATAATAGAAGGAGAGTATTGATGCCTTTGAGCTGTGGTGTTGGAGAAGAGTATTGAATATACCATGGACTGCTAGGAAAACGAACAGGTTTATCCTAGGGAGGGTGAAGTTGTACTGCTTGTTGGAGGATTCTGAAGCTTCATCTGACATACTTTGGACATGTTGCAAGGAGGGACCAGTCCTTGGAGAGGGATGTCATGTTTGGGAGGGTGGAGGGATGGTGCAGGAGAGGAAGACCCTCGATGAGATGGACTGATTAATGGGGGCAGGTGTGTCAGAGATGGTGAGATTGGCACAGAATAGGGCAGAGTTTAGGGCTGTTATACATAGGGTCTCTATGAGTCCCAGGTGACTTGACTGTACCTAACAACAACAAAAACATTGTGGAGTTGTTTCTAACTCATAGCAATCTTCTATCAGGTTTCTAAGGTTTTGGGTTATTTTTTTTAAATAAAGTTAATTTTAATTTAATTTTAATGAATATTTACAGAGAAGTTATATTTTCATTCATTCATTATTGCATATTTTATACCCTTACCCTACTTTATCCCTCCTGTTGCCCCCTTTTTTAATATTAATTAATTGTTGCATACTTCCCCCCTCCCCAGTGCTCTTTACAGTATTTCTTATTCTGGGTTGTTGCCATATGTATGAAGCCTAATCATATATTCGTTTTAGACACTTATTTCTTACATCTTTTCCAATGTAGTACTCTTTATCTGTCCATTCTTATGCTATTCTCATGGCACAGAAAAACAATAAACTTATAAAACATTACACAACATAGGGGATCTTGGAGCACATCATGATGAATGAAATATTTCAATCACAAAAGTACAAATACTGCTAGGTACCCAGGCTGTAAATCTCAATGGGAAGAAATTGCTAATCTGTCTGTAACTGAGCAGCTGGTAGATTTTAACCACTAACCCCTGGATATGCTATGTAGAATACCACCAAGAAGTAGTTATAAATATGGTTTACATGGTTCATTTTCAGAAATTGATGGTTAGATCTCTTTTCACAGTCTGTCTTAACCTGAAAGCTCCACTGAAATGGATGCAAATATCAGTAACACAGTTTTCAGCATCACAGGAAAATGCAAAGGAGAACAAAAATCTTACTGACAGAAATTCATCTTAGAACCAGGAAAATATCAGAATAATTTATATGAAAAAAGGATTTTATATTTCTAGCAACATAAATGCTGAACCTTAGTTAAAATTATTTCCCAAATCTTCAGGCTAATAGTAATTGCCACTTACTTGAGACAATCTTAGATGTCTATGCACAGTTTATAAGCTCTTCAAGTGAGTATATATTATTGGTGAAAGTAGAAATTCAGAGTTAAAAATAAAACAATATGATCCAAAGTTCAAATCAATTGTAACTCAAAACATGCTAATTACTTCTTAATTATGAAAATCCTTGCTAAAATTTTCCTTTGAACCAAATAATTAAAAAAAAGAACTCTAATTTTATACTAAGAATTTAGATAGAAAAAGTTCTGTCTTTCAAAACTAAAAAAAAAATCACACAGAAGGATCTATATAATCTAGGGTTTTTGTGGAAAATAAATTTGGGCCTAATAAAATGCATTTTTGTGAGTTTTAAAAATTAGAAAGCTTAACGGTGAAAACAGGATTTCTTAAGTCAGTTTTTCTCTCTCAGTATTCATTTTTAACTTCCTTTATCTATGTGATATCATATTTCCTTAACAGTTTTGATCTATTTCTTGTGTCGCTGTAAGGACAAATTGACTTGAGGGCAATGGTTTTGATATGTTTACTAATTATGCTTTTTTTCTCTTCACTAAAAAAGTAAAAAGATGAGAACTAATGGAGAAATGACAACCTCTTCAACAAATGGTGCTGGCAAAACTTGACTGATACATGCAGAAAGCTGAAACAGGATCCACATCTCACATCATACACAAAAATAAGCTGTATCAGGGACCTGGGAGTAAAGCACAAAATCATAAAGTTCATCAGAGACAAACTGGGAACAAACTTATGCTGTCTCATTTCTGGTGTAAAAAAACTGCCAAATACAGCCAAAAATGCACAATCGGGAGAGAATAAAATTGATGAATGGGACCTTCTAAAGGTTAAGTCCCTGTGCACATCAAAACCTTTTTCCAAAAGAGTGAAAAGAAAACCTAATGATTGGGGGGAAAAAAATTTGGCAATATTATTTCAGATAAGGATCTCATAACAAAAGTTTATAGTGTCCTACAGGGCTTCCACAAGATAAAGGCTGATAACAGAACTGCAAAATGGGCAAAAGACATGGAAAGAATTTTCAGAGGGAGATATTCAGATGACCAAAAGACACTTGGAGAAATGCTCAAAATCAATGGCAATAAGGGAGGTGCAAATAAAAAACCACAATGAGATATCACCTCATCCTAGTATCAGTGGCATGCTGGAGATGATTTCGTGAAATAGGAACTCTTATACATTGTTGGTGGGATTGTAAAATGGTACAACTACTCCCGAAGGCAGTTTAAGTATTTCCTCAGAAAGCTCAACTTAGAAATTCCATATGACCCAGCTGGTCCACTGTTTGAAATATGGCCTGAAAAAAATGAAAACTGAGATATAAAAAGGAACTTGTACACTAGTGTTCATAGCAGCATTATTCACCATTACAAGAACGTGGAAATAGCCCAAATATCCAAACACAATCAAATGGATTGAGAAATTATGTTACATTGACACGATTTAGGAGCAATGATTTTGAAAATCACTACCTAACTTGGGAGGGACTGGAGAGCATTATGCTAAATGAACTCATTCAGTCCCATAAGGATAAATACTGTTTAAGACCATTATTATAGAAATAGAAAGATAACTAGTAAACCGTGTATAAGGATCTGAGGAGGAGGGTAGGAGCAGAGAGGCGAGGATGAACAGGACATTAATCATAAAGTTACAAATTTTGAGAGTAGAGGGAAAAGTAGAGAAAATGTGTGTGAAAAACAATGTATATGAACTTTGTAAGTAAATCAGTATAAAATAAAAATGTTAAAAAAAAACCAAACAAACAACAACTTCAACAACAAAGAAACTTGAATAGTACCACTGGTATTTATTATAATTTACACATTCACTATTAACCCTTTAATATTCATTTCTGGTGGCCCAGTAGATAAGGAGTGGCACTGCTGCCAATTCAAAGGCAAGCATTTTGAATTAATTAGTTCAACAAAGTTGGGTAATCTCTTCTCGTGTCCTTACAGTCTTAAAAAATTCTATCAGAAGTTCAGGAAAAGTCAGTTCTGACATGATGGCGATGAATAAAACTATAGCTGAACTTTGATGAATTATAACATTAAAAACCAAAAACTGGAATTGATGTGGAGAAAGATTCTGCTGTTTTGTGAGTTCTTTACAAGTATTTCAATCCACACCCCTTACTGGTTATATTGCAATTAATAAAGCACTTGTCTAAGGATAGTGAGTGTGTTGTTTTGTTTTTGAAGATGTTAAAAATGTATTTTGTTTTAAGAAAATGAAAAAAAGGAAGTAGAAACCATGAATTTTTATGGTAATGTAGTATATGGAAAATTATCCTGCTAATCTAACAGTGGTGCCTATAAGATGTTTGGATTCACCAGCAGTTCTGTGGAAAAAAAGATAAATAATAGTTTAATGTGCAAACAAAGCATCAGGAACTTCATGAAGATATGTTGTCATTCGTTGTTGTTACATGCTTGTCAAACTGCTTGCGACTCATAAAGACCCTATGTACAACAAGCCTAAACCATGCTCTACCCTGTGTCATACTTATGAAAAACTCCCAACTTGATAGCAATGGGTTAATTAGTGAAAACATTTCTGAGGTACCTAAACCAAGCAAAGGAATCCAATCAAAGACTAAGATACTGTCCATGCTAGACTTAAGCAAAATTGAAAATGTGCAGGAGTGGGGGGCTATTAACTACAGGGTTGCACAATTTTATGGGTAGGTGTTGTTGTTGTTGTTGTTATGTGCCGTGGGTAGGTGGGGGTGAACAAAATTGGAAGAATTTGGTGTGAAAAACAATGTATTTGAATTTTTAAATAGATTAGTATAATAAAAAATAACTTAAAAATTGGAGCTGTGTGCATTTCAGAAACCAACAAGCACTATTTACATACTGAGCATGCAATAGTGTGAAATTAGGATTTTTAAGAATGGCTTTTCTATCCATTGCCTTAGGCCCCAACTCCACCCTGGGGTCATGATCTCCAGCTGTCTCAACTGTGGAAACATGGTTTTCAGTTT
>NW_006399869.1:5457549-5463105 GCF_000299155.1 Elephantulus edwardii | reverse complement strand
AGATCTATTGATTCAGTGATTCAGGTAATGAGGGTAGGTGGGTCAGAGACAGTGAGATTGGCAAAGAATAGAGCAGGGTTTAGGGCCATTTTACACAGGGCTGCTATGAGTCACAGGAAACTTGACAGCACATAACAGGAACAACAATCCCCTCAACCTATTTCCCTAATAAGCCCAACAACTATGAATTGAAGATATTCTGTAAAGAATATTTGGACTATTTGCAATTAATTTCATAACCAGTGATTAGTACCAGGAGGTGCAACAGTGTAGAGACTATGTTTGGCCTAATAAAGATCCGTTTTAAATTGATGGGGACAGTTCCCCTTTGTGAAGTAAGTAGAATTCAGATTCAGCTGTCTCTACATGGTTATTACTCTTCTTACACATGGCATTCTCACATAATCTTACTGGTCTTTAGTAACAGGCTAGCACTTCTTGATACAGTGATAATTATTCCATTCTGTGCATATAAGGATTTTGTCTTAGTGGTAAGGAGTTGTATTGGGTTTGAATTTACCAACTGTTCTAGAAAGATTGACAATTTCCTCCCATGTAATATTTTGTTGTTGTTGTCATCACGTGCCATGCAGTAGACTGCAACTCATGCAACTCTGCATAGTACCTCTTAACCTTACCATATCCTAAGGCAATCTCACTATCTCTGACACAGCTACTCCTTTTATCTCTGATATGGTATCTCTCCTTCTAATTCAGGGTCTTACTCTCTTATGCTGCCCCTCCAACTTTCCAAGCATGATGTCCTCCTACAAAGACTGGACCCTAGTGGCAATATTCCTAAAGTAGGTGAGATGGAGATTCAAAACCCTTGCCTCCAAAGAAAAATCTGTTTTCACCTTCTCCAAGATAGATCTGTTTATTCTCTTGGCAGTTCAT
Organism: Elephantulus edwardii; assembly: GCF_000299155.1. Taxonomy (NCBI): domain Eukaryota; kingdom Metazoa; phylum Chordata; class Mammalia; order Macroscelidea; family Macroscelididae; genus Elephantulus; species Elephantulus edwardii. The sequence continues at coordinate 5,462,208 of NW_006399869.1, read as the reverse complement.
GGTATGTTCAATACTTTTTTCCAGCACCACAACTCAAAGGCATCAATTGTTCTTTTGTTTTCTTTATTCATTGTAGAGCTCTATGATGAGTACCAAGTAATCTTGAAGACTATAATCTGAATCAGGTGCACCTTTGTCCCCTACCTGAAATGGTAGCTTTTTATCACTCTGGAGATATCGCTGACAGCAGATTTTCTCAATGCAATTTACACCTCTGAAAACCTACTGAAAGTTCAGCTATGCTATGTACTGTAAACAGCCTGGAAGTTGTGTTACAACATATCACCAGATGTCTCCAGTGGACAGCAAATATTTTCATTATCAAGATTACATTTAATGTTAAGAAAACATTGAAATATAAGAAAAAAATAACTATTATATTCATGAGTCGGAAACGACTCGACGGCACATAACAACAACAACAATTCATACAGTTTAGACATTAAAATTGCATTTACTAATGCACTGTGCCTTTTATCTTTTTCTTCAGGAAATGGCATTCACATTGCAAAGCAATTAGATTCTAGGTATGTTACATATTAAAAATAAGAATCTGGTTTTATATTATTAATAGTAAACTTAGTCTTTAATTGGTTTCTGTGAAATATTCATCTAGGTTGTTTAGCCCTGGTCTGTCCACTTAGTGTACAGGGGTAACTCGTGGTTGCTGTGAAGCTGAACACTACGACACTGCTGTGTCAAATGCAAGAATGGTTACCCATGGTGGACAGTGTTTGGTGGAGCTCCCTGATTAAAACAAGCTTGGAAGCAAGAGTGGCATCTACTTCTAAAATAGCTTGCCTCTTGAAACCCTGTGAACCTGGAGAAAGGATGAATGTTATACAAGTGCCGAGGTCTATCGTTCACAGGGTGGCTATGAGTAGCCTACAACTTGAACAATACTTAACAACAACAATAATGATGCTATATCTATTTTTCATTGATGCATAAAGAGAAACCTTTGAAAATGTAAACTTAAATTGATAGATCTAGTCTATTTCTTGAAAAATAATAGTTATTATTTTTACATGATTACATGTTCAGTTGTCTTGAGAAAATATACACGATAAATTTGTGGAATAAGTAATACAAAGAAGAAAACAGAAAAGAGACAGGTAATGATTTGGCAGGTAGAATAATGAGAAATAAAGTATATGCTTGATTTAGATGGAACTGTTTCCTGACTAAGTTACTAACAGGAAAAAAAAGGTATACAATTTTTGGCTGAATATTCTTTGCAAGATATAGAGACATTAAAATATTTCAGAAAATATATGGTTAGATAGAATCTACAAGGGTAGATACTAGGGTAGTTTAAAATCCAGGTTATCTAGTTATCTTCTACATGACATTGAAGGAAAAAGACTAAGATTATTGCTATAACATTCATGTACTGTTACTTATGAAAATGTCCTATGGCATTCATACTCCATTATACACTTGCACAGTGAGACCTCAGGTACAGCTCAGCATCTATATATACAGATAAGCTAGAAACATGAGAATATTGATGTCTGTGTATCAATCTTTCACCAATTGAAGATGAGATTCTCTGTGAAAATGAAAATAAATTCTTCTCCCTCTTTCTCATGATTGAATTATTTGCACATAGAAGGTTGTTATTGTTCTTATGTGCCGTCGAGTCGCTTGCAACTCATAGCGACCCTATGTACAACAGCCCTAAACTCTACTCTGTCCTGTGACAATCGCACTGTCTCTGACACTCCCTTCCCAATTATCCCAGTCACTGAATCAATCCACCTCATAGAGGGCCTTCCCTTCCTGCGCTGTCCCTTCACCCTCCCAAGCATGATGTCCTTCTCCAAGGACCGGTCTCTCCTCATAACATGTCCAAAGTATGTTAGAAGAGTTTCATATGACTTCACAAAGGAAAACCTATTTCTGGAAATACCTAATGCATCATTGCTTTTGAACAATTTCATTAAGCACTGCAGTTTTTTGCACTTCCATATTCTCACCTTCCAATTCTTTCTTCATTCATAAATCTCTGGAATTATATTTCTAAGGAAATGTTAACACATAAGCTTTTCGAAACTTTTTGTTTTCGATGAAGGCACAGTTAGTAATGAAAGTCAAAAGATATTTTGAGTGAAAAAAATATTTTAATGTGATAATTAGAGATATTTTGATTCTACATTCCAGGAAGCTCTAGTGGCCTAGCGGTAAGAATATGTGCTACTATATTAAAGGCACAAGGTTTGAACCTGCTCGCTGCTCCATAGAAGGATTGGCAATCTCCTCCCATTCAATCACTCCTTCTGAAAACCTCCTGAAAGTTCAGCTATGGGTCTAGTCTGACTTGATTGTACACAAGAACATAAGCAATTAGAGTTATTTTTATTCTAAATATTTGAAGTTCACAAAGGTAGTGATGTCTCAAAAGCTTCTTTTTTATTTTTAAAAAAGAGGTTGTGTTCATAGATATCCTTCTTCTAGGTTTATACACATAATTCTCTAATTAACCTCCTGATGAGAATCTTATTCAATTTTAAGGTGGAATCTAAACTTATGGATATAGACAACTGGAATTGACTAACTGGCATTTCAGAATGCCTAACTAAAGCATATTTTGACTTTCTAATCTGAATTTCTTAGTTAGCATCAAATTTCTTTCATGATCTTTCCAAAAACTAAAGGCTATTTTCACTAGGTTAATTTTTCTGGGTGCTAGCGATACACTCTTTGAAAATTTAAGGAATACTGAGACACAGTGTGATAATCTTTGAACTCTCTTAAAGAAAGACACTTAAGACTTACTATATCTCTCATTTAAATTCTGTAGTTGTGATAGAACCAAGCCAATTTTGTGGAAAGCAGCAGTCTAGAAAGCAGCTCTTGAAAGAAGTTAAATTGTAACCAGACTCTTAACATTCCCTAGCCTCATGTTGAGCGGGGTAAGAAATGAGGATTAATTTAATGTTTTAGGAATTTTAATACAAAGAGGCCAGATAAGTGATTTTAGTATTTCAATTTCTTTAAACTTCAGTGTTTTAAAATTTAACTTACATAGTCATTTACTCTTTTGATTAAATTTTTAATTGACTTCAAAAGAGAATGAGACATATAATTATACTTGGACTATCTCTATTTTCTTCCATAATATCTTTGTACAATTATATAATCTCAACACAGAACTTTGGAATATAATATTTAGAGAAGTCTGTTGGATAAAATTTAGGAAACAAAAGAAAATAAGAGTGCATTTTAACATTTGAAGAGCATATTACTGAGTTTAACCTATTTTTATGACACATGTTAGCATTTTCTAAACACAAAAACTGTACCATTGATCAGTACTTGCACTTGATAGCCAGATTATGATCTCATAAAGACTAGTGACAAATACCAGAAGAATTAATAACAATGCAGAATGAATATAGACTTACCAATTTTAAATTATTTAAAAGTTTAAACAATTAGACATGTTGGGAAGATTGAACTACATCGCTGTTTTTACTCGCTAGTAATTTTTCCTGTTAGAGTCTGATTATACATGGGCCTGTGTGGTTACCTTGATGTAGGGGTCTTTTGCTGGGATTGAGACCATAGCCTTGTTGAGCAGAGAGCACGTAACAGCTTGCCTGTGTTTTGTCATCATGTCTATCTATCTGTCATTCCCAGGCAGACTACAAAAAATTACAAAAATTACTGACTACAAAATTACAACCTCTTAGTCCTTGTGTTTTATTGTTTTAACCTAAACTTTTGAAGAATCAGAGCTCTTACGTAAAAATACAATCATACTTCACTCTGAGTGACTTCATTTTCTTAAATTGTGTTACACTGTATAGAAACAGCATGTAGTTATTTAAGAGATGATGATTTCAAAAGTAAAGATACTGACATATAGGCCATCACATCAAGGACTGGATAGAGAAGATAGAAGTTGAATAGAATAGGTGGGAGTAGAAGTGGAGGCTGGTGGAGCAGGGAAGGGGTTAGGTCAAGACACTTTTGGCAAGGGTAGGGACGACATTAAATCTATTGGTTGTGTCTACTACTGGAAAATATCTTTAATCTGTTCTTTTCTGTAAAATGCTTGTCTGTCAGATAATATTCCAAATCTGAGCATTTTAATTAAGACAGACTAGAAAGAAGACTTGGCCGTCCACTTCTGAAATAACCCGCCTTTGCAAACTCTGTGTACAATAGAAGACAATTAAGACTACCAGATATAGCAACTGAGGCTAAACTTCAAGTATGGAAATACAAAGGAGGAGGAACAGCTGTAAACAAACACTAGTGATTGGAAGATAAATGTGAGAACTATGAATGTAGAAAATTGGATATTGTTAAGAAAGAAATGGAACACATAAATATTGACATGTTAGTTACTGGAAAAATTAGATGAATTGGCATGGGGCATTTCTAGGCAGATCATATGATTTGCTATGCTGAAGATGAAAGGTGAGGAAAAATAAGGTTGCTTTCATAGTTAAAAAAGTAATTTCTAAATCCTACTTGAAATTCAATGTTGTGAGTGACAGGATAATATCTATTCACATACAAGAAGTTCAATGAATACCACCATCATCCAAGTATATGCACCAAAACCCAGAACCAAAAAGGAGGAAACAGAAGATTTCTTTGAACTTTTGCAGTCAGAGATTGATAAAATATGCAATCAAGATGCATTAA
>NW_006399869.1:5445457-5448660 GCF_000299155.1 Elephantulus edwardii | reverse complement strand
ATAACAGTGCATCTAAATTCCAAAATCAATCTCCACAATAGTCTACGTGTTTCCTATTGCTAAAGGGGCCCTTTAGAGTAGTGACAGAAGATCTTCATCCTGAAACCTACAGCATCCCTTTTCAGCAGGAAGTAGTCCCCTTTTCCTTATGAATCAGGGTGAAGTCTCTCTCAGGGGGGAATGATAGGGAATAATGGCAAAGGACACACCGACAAGGAGATTAATCAGAACTGGCTTTGACAAGCACTGTGGCAAGGGGACAATTAAAACAGACTTTAAAGGGGGGATAAAAGGGGGAACAAACTGGGGGGGGAGGGGGTAGAGAAAATAGTGCAACAATAAATGAATGGAAACCCAAAATCTCTGTAAATGTTCATTAAAATTAGTAAAATTTAATAAAAAAAATTAACACACACACAAAAAGGAAAAATTTGACCGTTTGGCACATGAGATTGCCTGAACAAAGAAAAGTTTGAAAACTATAATCGAGAGTAAAAGCAGTAAATTTAATTTGGCTTTAATGTCAAACACTAAGAAAATGTGACATATTGGACAATTTATATAACCGCGAAGACTCATCTTCCTGATACATAAAATCATTTGTACTTCTCATAGCTTTTATAAAGATTTAATAAGCTAAAGCATATAAAATAAATAAATTGTTATGTGGTACATGGAAAGAACTTGATAAATGTTAGTTTTTTATGTCTTTACAACAAATACTGCAACAATAAAACACATACAAAAAATCACATACAGTATTATTTAATACCTTACATATAATCTATTATTGTATTTACCATACATTATTTAATATTATGGGTTATTTTGTTATGCATAAGATTACCAATGACTCACAGCTGACTCCATAGCAACTATTAACAATTTATATAAAGTCTTCCATATCAATATTTGTTAAGAATAAATGTAAAACACTATTAAAATTTTGGTAGGTAATAGTGCATTACCCTGCCAAAGAGAATGCATTAATCTGTACAATAAAGAATAAAAATAACCACATAGAAAACAAGAATAATAAGAGTACTTGTGGAGGTAAAGCATTAAGTCAGATCATTATGTGCTCTAACCCATTTTATTCAGGAATTTTTGCTTCACTTTTCTTAGAGAATAATAATTCTGTGGAACTAGGAAAGGGCCGATAGATGATATAGATGCTTTTAATTATGCAAACTCATGATAGTTAGATAATCTTAAAATGTCACTTATTTCTTATTATTCTGAACCACTGAGAATAGTTTTAGAGGGAAAAGAAAGAGAAATATATTTTGTAAACACAAAACTGATTTCTCCTGGGAAGTTTCAATTCTTTAGGGAGTGATTTACTTTTTATACTAGCACAATTTCCCTGCCATGCATGAAGTGCATCTATTCTGATTTCGGATCTCTCAGTAGTTTCTGTCTTCTCCCATGCCTCCTATAACTCTGTAGTACTAAACTTCCTCTAAGTTTTGAACAGGAGCCAAAATGACGTGTAGGATGCTTAGAGAAGAAATAGATAAAGATATAAATGATATATGCCTTGTTTACTAAAATGTTTCACATGTCAGGATTGGGTCTTTCTTATTGTTCATATGAAAGACTCTTAGGAAAAAAGTTTAATAAGCACATGTATGTACCACCATACTACTTGACTTAATTATTTCCTATTGAACTTGCAAGAGTGATCGTTATAATGAGCAAAACAAGTTAGGTAAGCAAAACAAATATTTACTTTGAGGTCTTAATTTAACAACTGGTATCTCCTTGTAATGGTCTGTATCAGCCTTGAAAATCAGTGCTTATTTGTTCATTGTTTTCCATATTCTTTTAAAAAATATCTGATAATTAAAATTATACTAATATCTTAACTATTTTTTCCATTCCAAATTCCTAGATGTCATTCTAAAACTCACTGATAACATTTATCAAAGTTCTATGTTATAGACAATAGAATTATTCTACTTAATTTATGCAAAAAAGATTCATTAAGTGATATCTGAAGCTCCTTCTGACATACTTTGGGCATGTTGCAAGGAGATACCAGTCCTTGGAGAGGGACATTTTGCTTGATAGGGAGGAGGGACAGTGCAGAAGGAGAAGACCCTGGAAGAGATGGATTAATTCAATGACTGGAGTAATGGGGCAGGTGTGTTGCAGATGGTGAGTTTGGCTCAGGGTAGAGTAGTGTTCATGAGTCACAGGCAACAACTACCACAAGGAAAATACATCAGAATATTGAAGAAGAGTGGTATGCTGAGATCTTCCTAGCAACTTCTAAAAACTTACCGCAGAAGTCTATCATAAAATAATTATATGCCTCAATCATTATTGGAGCTAAGTAATTAAGAAAAATGTTAACCCTGTTGATGGTTTCCGAATACATTGTCTTTTCATTATCCTTTACTGTTTTACCATGAAGCAAACTCAACACATAGTTGACAAATCAATGGGTTTTCAGATAAAATGTACCACATGAGAGGAGAGTGCCTTGATTTTTCACACAGTGCAGCTAGTGTAGTCTGCCTTTGGCTTGGCAGAGCAGCTTCTTAACCTTTAGGTCACAAGAGTTCCCTTTTCATTATCTGTGATAGATGAAAGAAAATGATTGTGCCATATTCTACCATTTCTCATAAAAGTGAATCTGATAGGACAAATTCGGTTAATAACTAGGAATTTATTCAAAAGGAAAGCAGTTTGAATCCAGCCAATAATTCTGTAAGAATTAAAGGATAGAAAATCTATGGGACAGCTGTATCCTGTCACAAGGGTCACCATGACTTTATTGGGACTCAAGAGTACATATAATAACAACAAAACACCTAGGATTCTAACTGTAAAGACTTTGGAAAGTGTAGTATTTAATTTGTTAAGCTCTTTGAAGACATGTTAAGTGGGGTTTGAAATAGAAATTCACAACTTAGTAGTCTGAAACATTTGAAAAACACAGGTATTTTTAAAAAGAAACAATATATTATTATAAGATGTATAATAAATGAATTATATATCATGAGTTATATAATACTATTCATTATACTTATCACCACTGGAACAATTGGCAGCATCAGGATGGATGGTGAAGAGATTGAGATTGTTCACAGCTTTAGTTTGCTTGGCTCCACAGTCAACTCTCTCGGCACCAGTAGCCAGGAAATTAAAAGGCATATTGCCATCGAAAAGTCTGCTGTTAGGGACCTCTCCAAAGT
>NW_006399869.1:5439031-5445357 GCF_000299155.1 Elephantulus edwardii | reverse complement strand
ATATGTATAAAAATTCCAAAATGGTATGGGGAGAGAGTAGGAGGACTAAAATTAGGGAAGGGGGCAAATCACGAGGCTGTAGAGTTTGGTAAGTGGAAGGTAAGGTTAAAGAATTAGGAAAGATTTAAATGGAACCTGAAAAGACAATGTAATGGTGAGCATAGATCAATGGTGATTAATTTTTTTATTTTATTAATTTTAATGAACATTTATAGAGATTTTGGATTTCCATTCATTCATTGTTGCACTTTTTTCTTTACTCCCTACCTCCAGTTTGTTCCTCTCTTTGAAAAGCAAAAGATAAACTTCTTCATTGATATACAATCCCACCCCCATTCTCACCCCCGAGCCCAGCTATGGACCCCTCCTCGCCCCAAATGCACTCCACTATGCAACCTTAATTCTGGATTCCTGTGATAACCATAATATGTTATCATTATCACTTTTAAACTGTTCTCTCCTTCATCTGTTTCAATTCAGTATACATAATCTATCCAGTTTTTCTCAGTCTTACCCCAACACTGATTTCAGTCACTTTCTACAACAGTGGCACCATGCAGTATTTGTCCTTTTATAACCGAGATATTTTACTCAGCATAATGTCCTGGAGGGTCACCCATTTTGAGTAATATTGTATGAGTTCCTTGTTTTTCAATGCAGCATAGTATTCCATTGTGTGAATATACCACAGCTTCTCTATCCATTTATTTGTTGATGGGCACTTAGGTTGTTGCCAACTCCTTGCTATTGTGAACAAAGCCGCGATAAACATGGGTGTGCATATATCTGCTTGGATATCAGTTATGGTCTCTTTAGGGTATATTCCCAGCAGTGGAATTCCTGGGTCAAATGGTATCTCTATTTGCAACTTTTTGAGAAAGCGCCACACCGCTTTCCACAGTGGTTGCAACATTTTACACTCCCACCAACAGTAAATAAGGGTTCCAGTTTCTCCACAACCGCGCCAGTATTTGTTGCTTGCTGTTCTGTTAAATTTTGCTTTTCTCACTGGGGTGAGATGATATCTCATAGTTGTTTTGATTAATTTAAAAAACACAATGCATGGGGATGATGATATGAAGACAATGTAATGCAGGAAATTTTGAAACACAACTTATATGAATGAAATGCAATACATATGAACTCTGTACACAAATCAACATAAAAGAAATTTTAAAAACCCAACAAATTGTGTTAAATCCAAAATCTACACATGCCCCATGTTAAAATTTGTAATTTGAAGAGGAATCTAAAACAGAGTCATATTTGATAATTTGATAATTTCTGCATGATATTGTATCTCATTTCTTTGAAATGAGAGCATAGACCAACAGACAGTTGTTGAAATAGTACAAAAATGTTATTGCATGATTTAAAATTAAGATGTGTTAAGTCAAGGTTATATGAGTTCAATGTAGATATCAAATATGTATATTAATTAAGAAAAAAATTACAGAAGGCATCAGGATTATGTGAAGGCTCTTTAACAAACTGTACTGTGAAGATAATCTGGTTTTTTTGAATAAAAATGAAGAAAACTGGAATCAGTTAACACAAAAACTCTAATTTTTTCGTATGGATTAAATGACAACAAAGAGGAAATAAAATTCTTCATAAGTGGAGAAATAAACAGAATCACAATAAATGGAGAAAACGACGTTGTCAAGGATTTAATTTAACTCGGATTCACAACCAATATCCACGGAGGCAACAGTCAAGAATTCAAATTACATAATGATTTTGGGCAAATCTACTCCCAAACATCATGATGTATGAAGAGAAGAACTAAAGTGTGTCATAGATTTCATCTTACTTGGATCCACGGTCAACATCCTTGGCAACAACAGTCAAGAAATCAAAAGACATATTGCACTGGCTAAATTTACTGCTAAGCAAATTTAACATTTCTCTACAGTGTCAAATATGGATCCAAGAGATCTATATTTTTTTTCCTATTCCCAGGAAAGGTGATCCAACAGATTGTGGAAGTTATTGAACAATATCATTTATCACATGCAAGAAAAATACTCCTGAAGAAACTCAAATATTGCTAGAATATTAGAATAAGCTGTGGCACTAGGTAAATGAAATCTATACCTAGACCAAGAGGCTGTTGTGTGAACAGAGTAAGATAACACTACTTGGTTGAAAATGAAAAAAAGGTGTCTGTCATGATTACATCCTTTATTCATAGCCATTAAATCCTTATACACAGCAAATCATTTGAGAAGATGGATTCTATGAAGAAGAATGTGATATCAGGACCAGAAGAAAACTCATTATTATACTACATTATGCAGATGACATAACTTGTTTGCTGAAATTAAGGAGGTCCTGAAGCACTTCCTGCAGAAAATCAAAGACCTTCAATATGGATTTTATCTCCATGTCAAGAAAACAGAAAAATCTTACATCTGGAATAATATATGACATCATGATAGATGAAGAAAAGATTACAACTGTCAATAGATTCATCGCATTTGGATCTGCAATCAACATTCTTTTTTTTTTGCAATCAACATTCTTGATACGAGTAGTCAAGGAGATCAGGAGACATATTGCACTGCAAAAGTCTATAGTCAGGTCCCAAATATTGTAGAGTAATGATATCGGTTTGAGGACTAAGGTGCACCTGATTCAGGACATGGTCTTTAAAATCACTTGTTGACATCTGAGAAATGGAAAACGAATAAGAATTACATAAGAAAAATTGATGCTTTTGAATTATTATTGTTGTTGTTGGGTGCTATTGAGTCAAATAAGACTCATAGTGACCCAATAAACAACAGATCTGAAACTTGTCTTATCCTGTGAGATCCTCACAATCTCTGACATATTCAAGCCCATTGTCATGGTCACCATGTCAACCAACCTAGTCAGGGTTTCCTCTCTTTCACTGGCCTCTACCTTCCCAAGCATGATGTCTGTCTATGAGAATTAACTTTCACTAGCAACATGCCCAAAATATGTGAGATGAAGCTTCATAAAAAATACATACTTCCAAGGAGCATCTAGTCTGCTTTTTCTCCAAGACATATTGTCTTTTCTTGTGGCAGTCTGTGGGATTTTCAGCACTCTTCTTCAAGACCACAGTTCAAATGCAGCAATTTTTCTTCTATAATTCTTATATATTGTCCAGTTCTCAGGTGCATATTAAGTGACTGAAAAGACCATGGCCTGAATCAGGGGCCTTTAGTCCTTAAAATTACAACAATACACCTTGATTATTTGTAAAAGTCTCTGACTACAGATTTTCCCAGTACAATATATCTCCTAATCTACTTATTCCTGAGCTGTTAATAGAGTATGCTTTATTTTTTTGAGAATAAAACATCATAAAAGATGATCAAAATGTAATCATTCTAGTATTTAAGCTTTGGATATTGAGAAGAGTGAATAATTTTGAGGTAAAAAATCTTATTAATAAATAGAACTAGTTTAGATCATATGGTGAATCTACTACATGACAAGGGTTCTATAAAATTTCTAGTATGTCTGTCTCTCATTGACTGTGCAAAGGCATTTGACTGTGTGGATCACAATAAACTGTGGCTAATTTTGAGAAGCATGAGAATTCAAGAGCACTTGATAATGCTTATATGAATTCTATACTTGGATCAGGAGGAAGTAGTCAGAAATAAGCAAGGAAACACTGCATGGTTCCAAATTGAGAACGGTATGTGTCAGGGATGTGTCTGATCTCCATACATTTTCAATCTTTATGTGGAACAGATTATCCGGGAGGCTGGGCCCTATGAGGAGATATGTGATATCAGGATTGAAAGAAGTCTCATAAATGATCTGTATTATTCAGGTGACACAACCTTGTTTGCTGAAACTGAGGAGGACCTGAAGTACTTGCTGTATAAAGTCAAGGACTATGGCCTTTAATATAGATTAAAGTACAGCATCAAGAAAACAAAGATTCTCACCACCGGGTCAATTGGCAACATCATGATAGATGGTAAAGAGATTGAGATTGTTAACAGTTTTGTTTGTTTGGCTCCACAATCAACACTCTTGGTACTAGCAGCCAAGAAATTAAAAGATGAATTGCATTGGGGAAATCTACTGTCAGAGACTTCTACAAAGTACTGAAGAATAATCATGTCAGTCTGGAGACTAAGGTGTGCCTGATCCAGTACATGGTCTTTACAACTACTTGTTATGTGTCAGAAAGCTGGACAATGACTAGGGAAAACAGAAGCAGAATTGATGCCTTTGAGCTATGGTGCTGGAGAAGAATGTTGAATATACTATGGGCTGCTAGGAGAACAAACAGGTTCATCCTAGATAGGGTAAGACCAGGCTTCTCCTTAGAGGCCGGGTTCTGAAGCTTCATCTGACATACTTTGGACATGTTGCAAGAAGGGACTAGTCCTTGGAGAAGGACGTCATGCTTGGGAGGGTGGAGGGACAGAACAAGAGAGGAACATCCTCCATGAGATGGATTAATTCAGTGACTGTGGTATTGCAAGTAGGTGTGTCAGAGACAGTGGGATTGACATAGGATAAAGCAGAGTTTAGGGCTTTTGTACATAGGGTCGCTATGAGTTGCAGACAATTCAACAGCACATAACAATAACACAAACATTGATGAGGATTTTTGGAAGATTTTGATGAATCATAGTAAATTTGACTTGATAATAACAATTTTGGTTATTCTGCTTTCATACGGGATCATATGGTGCTGGGGTGGATTGTAGCTGTGTTTTATCTTGGGCTACTAACTGATACAATTGTTTGAATACACCAACCTGCATTGGAAAAGGGTGAAGAATTACCTTCCATAAAATTTACAACCCCAGAAACCTTAGAGTTTCACCATTGGGTCATATTGAATCAACTATTTACTTGACCCTAGGTTTTGGGTTGGGTTTATAAGTAATCATAATACTGATTGTATGGCAGATTCAAGTATTCAAATTTTAGGCAAAATGTCAAAGGTGGTTCCAACACTGATAAAAATGAGGCAATATGTTTCTTTGCAGCCTTGGAAATCATATGGAGGGTAATCATAAGTTAAAATCAATTCCAGCAGTTGGGTAAACATGATCATAATAAATCCTCATGACAATCTCTGTGGTTGGGTACTGCTAATTATCTCTTATTTACAAAAAAGGAAAATGTGTCTCAAGAGAAGTAGATCTTATTAATATGTACAAGTTTAGCAAGTATCAAAGATGAGTTTCAAATAAAGATTTTTTTATTCTTCCAAGTGAATCATATGCAATTGTTATTTTACTATGCTTAAACGGCCAGAGAAAGGTAGTTTTGGCAAATTTAATAAGTAAAAATAACAAACAGAAATGCACTTCTAAGAAATTGCACTTTTCAGTAAATCTTTATCATATGGTGTTTGTTGATTGAACTAAATGATACTGACTTAGTAGGTTTTCCTTAAGAGTTCTTCTCATGTTTTAATTTTGCTTTAAACTGGATATGGAAGCAAATAAAATTAATGCTTTTTTGTTTCAAATCACAAAGCAATTAAACACCATACTTTATGCCATAAGTTTAAGCTCCCTTTCTCTATTATATTGCTCAAGTTGTTCGCGTATTTACTGATTGCAACACATGAATTTTCCATTTTGATACTGTCCTTAAAGCATTATCCTACTCCTTCAATTTCTGTGGTGATAGGGCTTTACTATATTAAAATGGACCTTAAAAGCTACTTTGAAGGTTATAACGGGGGAACTCATATACCTTCGAGTAATTTATATACCCTTAACCAAAAGGATAATCTTCTTTAATTGGGGGAGATTTTTCCTTTTTATCCAAGCAAGCAGCTTCAAGAAGGATGCACAATGAACCATCAGAGAAGGAATCATCATCCATCCACCTGACAACCAGATCAGCCCAATCAACATCAGTGATAAATGGGGTCACAGATGTTGCAGGCAAAGTGCCAGGGTATTCTATCATATTTCAGAAGACACAATATGGTTTTATTGGATAATATCCATGATAACAGTAAAGAAATAAAAATATTTGTTTCCTTGAGAAAATCTGCTGGTTAGATATTAAGGATATCTTCGAAGTGCTAAAGAGCAATGACGTCAATTCAAAGATTAAGGTACACCTAATGCAAGCAAAAGTGCTTTCATTTGGTTCATATGCATCTGAAAATTGCACAGTGAGGATGATGACATATTTAGAATTGGTGACATTAAATTGTGTAGTTGGAGAAGAGTAATGAATATTCCATCAACTGCCGAAAGAACTAACAAGTCTATCTTGAATGAAATGGTTGTTGTTGTTATTGGTATGTGCCATTGAGTCGTTTGCAACTCATAGCGACCCTATGTACAACAGCCATAAAC
>NW_006399869.1:5374250-5432476 GCF_000299155.1 Elephantulus edwardii | reverse complement strand
ACACACACACACATACATACATATATAGTAAAACAATCACCATATGTAGATTGCTGATAAAGTTTTTAATCTGGGCTAAAACATGTTCTTCTGAAGATCATGCATGTTGATCCACAGAAAACACTTTACAAAGGACTTCATAGTAAACAATGTACTCACAACTATTGCAGAAATTATAAGATAGTTATAAGTAATAGTTATTATTACAACGATAATGTAACTATTTTTATATAAGCATCAAGATAAGGGTATTGACAGAGAATTACTATTATATGACATCAGATCGTTTCTGACCTTTTACAACAGAATAGAACATTACCTTGTCCTGTTTCACAATAGTTAAATTTGAGTCCACTGTTGCAGCTACTTGCTCAACCCATCTTTTTAAGGACCTTCTTTTTATATAACCCACTTTACTAAGCATGATACTTTTTTCTCTAGCGGTAGACCTTTCCTAATATCATGCACAAAGGACATAAGACGAAGTGTGGACGTCCTTGCTTCTAAACAACATCCTAACCATGATTGTATAATACTATCTATTACATAATAATTGTTAACTACTGTCATTATTACTTATATCTAGTTGATTTTTCAAAAAGATATTCATTACACTAATGAAAGAAAAAATCAGTTTCATTTTTATTTCTCCCTCTATCTCTATAATATGTTTCTATGGTTTGTTGTTTTTTGGGGTTTGTTTTTTTTTTTTTTTGTTATTTCCATATTAGAAGCAAAGTTAGAAGAGAAATATCATTCCATGACCCTAAAACATCAAGGGAACGTTTATAAGTAGAATTGGCCTACTAGGACTTGATTCCACATATCCTTGTACCTCAGAGGATAAACAAGAACAAAAGATATATTCTCTCATCTGAAAACTGCTCTGATGATTGTAATTATACACGTTGATTGTGTAGTTTTGTGTGCTTCATTTATTCTGAGTGCTACTGGAGCTAATTCTCCCTTTGAGTCTTGCCTTTCTGCATGTCCCAATGACAGAGAAACTGATAAATTTTGTTCAAAATATGCTTTTGAAGGCTTTAATATTCAAAATAACCTTAGGAAACAAAACTAGTATCCTTTCTGTAGGAAAGGAAAGGTATGTTTACTCTTAAGTGTGGTAGAGATAATTCCTTCTTCGATGGATAAATGCCAGGAATACTTTCTGCATGCTATAGCATATTTGAGTTTCTTAAGTCAGTGGAGAGTGTGGTGTGGGTGTCCTCTAGGGTATAACAAAACATTTCAAGTTCAGTGACTTTAACTACCCCTGGCCTGATCACTTTGTGGAAGTCAACACAAATACCAATGTGCTGATATTCTTGTCTTTTGATGCGAGTATCTGCAATAGTCCTTTATCTTTGACACAGAAGCCCCATGTAAACTGTCAACACTGATGAAGCTATGGCAGATTAACATACTAGCTTGTAAAGAAAAAAAAATCTCAGCTGCTTTAGCTTTTTATGAGGGCACTACTTTTAATAATGCATTTCACCAGGAAAAAAAAATCTGTTTTATTACCCTCATTTTACAGATCAAAACACTATATATACTGAGGTAAAAAAAAAATTTGTCAATTATCATAGAGTTATTTATGGTAGACACACGATTAAAATACACCCTAACTCTGTAGTTAAGTTCTAAAACATCAAGCCCAATTGATTTCCTAATCATTTTTAAGTTCTTACTTATTGTTCTCCTTAAAGTGAACAGCAGAATAATAGTTTCAAAAGATGAAAAGAGCAAGAAGAAACTTGGCAGCTTGTCAAGCAAGAAAACTGCTTAGGTGCCTCTCAGTATTTCTTAGTGCTAATCCTATTAATCAGTGTCAATCTTCTACTCAGGCTAGGCAATCTTTCTACTTCAGAATAAATTTGTCATCAAATTGTTATTGATATTTTCCTAGCTATAATGTAATCTAGGAGTTCATTCCCTAGATATGGATTCCACCTTTAAATTTTATCATCCAAACATCCATACTTATTTTTGAGACTTTTTTATTGTGCTTTTAGTGAAAGTTTACTGAAATTTCATCTATTCATTGATAGACATTTTCCTCCCCAATTTACATTGTAATGCACATCCTGTTTCAGATTAATTGCTATATATATAAAATATCTGATTTTCCATTCCTTCCTGATAGTCCTCTTCATCTATGTGAATGCAAACTCTATTATCTGTCCACTCTTTGCCTGTCCTCACTTCTATTTGTCCTTTAGTGACAGAGATACTTCACTCAGCATAATGTCTTTCATTATATATTGCTGCTCTGTGGAACTTTGCTGTTGTTACTGGAGTGAGATGATAACTCATAGTTGTTTTGACCCAGTTTACTTTGTAACACACCTTTTGTTCCAGATAGTTAATTGTCACACAAATAAGCCTTATCAACAATCCTTTAAGAAAGTCCTTCCTCTCTTGTTCCAGTGCATTGTTCATTATCTGCCCACTCTTTTCTCCCCTCCCTCAGTGTCTTTTATACTTTTAACAGCAATTTTATGAAGTGTTTGTTCACTCAGTATTAGTTAGACCTTTCCACACTTACCCATGTTGTGTAGTGTGTTACAAGTTTATTGTTAATTTTATCATACATAATAATCCATTGTGTGGATATACCACAGTTTCTATCCATTTGTTTGCTTATATACAGTTGTTTGCTTCCATCTCTTCACTATTATGAATTGTGTAGCAATAAACAAGGGTGTGCATACCTTGGTTTGAGTCATGACTCTGTTTTCTTTAGGATACATTGTGGGATAGCTAGGATAAGATGATATATCACTGTTGTTTTGATTTGCATCTCTCCAATAACTAGTGATTTTTAGCATTTCTTTATGTGATTGTTGGCTATCTGAATTTCTCTTCTTTAGTGAAATGTCTATTCATATCTTGTGTTCATTGTGTGATTGGGGTGTTTATCATTTACTAGTTGAGGTATGTGAAGCCGAACACTGTGACACTGACGAGTCAAATGTGAGAATGGTTACCCATGGTGGACAGTGTTTGGTGGAGCTCCCCAGTTAAAACAAGCTTGGAATCAGGAGTGGCATCCACTTTCACAATAGCTTGACTCTGGAAACCCTATGAACCTGGAGAAAGGACGAAAGTTATACAGGAGGTATCCAGGACTTTTGTTCATAGGGTCGCTATGGGTCACCTTGAAGGCACTTAACAACAACAACAAAAGTTGAGGTGCTGGAGTATTCTATAAATTTTAGACATGAGTCCCTTGTTGGATAGATAGGTCATTGTCAAATTTTTTTTCGCAGCCTGTGGGATTCCTTTTTACACTGTTAGAGAAGTTCTTTGACATGCATAGAGATTTGATTTTTTAGAAGGTCTCCTTTATCTATTTTAGCTTCTCCTGATTGTAGGGATTTTTTGTGATTTCTAATCTTGCCTACCATTCTGTGACTGCATTTGTTTGTCTTAGTTGGCACAACCCAACCATACAAGCATTACTTGTCCTCTTGCAGACAATTTAAAAAAAGACTTACTAGGAAATCGTAATTCATTGGGAAAAATATTAAAAATTACTCTGGAATGGCCTCTCAACATCTTTTAGCTCAGTAATGACATGATTCCAATAGCACTGACTCTTAGTGAGAAAAGTGAAAGGTGAGAGAAATCATTCTGAATCCAAAATAAATAAACCACTAGATGAGATGATTTATTTCCAACCATTTGAAAAACAGAGAACATATGCATAATGAAGAGAAAGGAGAAGAATAGTTACACAATATAAGCTTAAGTCCCCCAGCGTAAGTGAGAAACAAGATCAGTTGCCTCTTGAATACCATTCTGGCTGATGATGTTTGTCTTCCTGTTTGCTGTGTGGCAGGATATGAATCAAGATCATCTAAAGTGTAACAAACGATTTAAATGTGTTTTTTAAGGATGGTCAGTGGATATTGTCTTATTTCCCAGACAAGAGTTATTACTTACTGAAATCTATACTGCATGGAAGTAATTTACTAATGTATTTGAAGACATCTTTTAAATGATTTCTATTGAATACATTTCAATTAATTGTTTTCTTTATAGTTACATATTAGAAGTGAAGTTGTCAAACTATGCAAAAAACAAGCCCAAACAGGTAGCTGCTATTGTCTATGGGGGCAATGACCTATAGAATTTTCATTTAAGTTTTTCACGCAAATTTATTCATTTCAATGTGGTATTTTTACGAAACAGAAAAATACAAAAAATGAGGCAGATGATAGCTAGTAACTGCTGAATCAGAACAGCAAAATGTTCATAATACCTGAGATGACAATTTTAAATTAATCTGTAACTCAACAATCAATTTATATTCATATTGTTATGTTAGGCATAAAGTAAAATGGATTGAAGTATTTGTAATGTTCATATTGTTAATTAAAGAGTTGACAGTCAGTCATATGTAATTACTTAAAAAGTGCTATTTGAAGGTAAGAAATACGAGGCATTGCCTCACAAATTTTGGGCATGTTGCTAGGATGGGCTATTCCTTGGAGTGGGACATGATGCTGGGAAGGGTGGAGGGTCAGCAAAGGAGAAGAAGACCCTTGACCAGGTGGATTGACATGATGACTGCTGCAATGGGATCTTGTGGGTCAGGATGGCACAGGATAGAACAGGGTTCAGTTCTTTTGTTCATAAGGTTGTTATGTACTCTACTTGATGGCAACTAATAAGAATATGTGACACTGAAATTTTGCTGTGAGGTAATAAAAAATCACTTACGAGAAAGACTCCCTCCCTCATTTAATTTCAAAAGTGTTTGGCTTAAAAAAAAAGTGCAAGGAACTGGAATCTGAAAATCAAAATGGCCAAACTTGCTAAGCATTTCTTAAGCTAAAGGAACTGAAGAACAAACTTAAACTGTGAGTTGCAATACTTAAGGATGCTTTGGGAAGAAACTGAATGATTCAGGAAGCATTAAGACAGAAGGAGTATACAGAGTCATTTTACCAAAAAGAATTGGTTAACACTGAAGAATTTCAAGAAACAATATTTGACCAAGAGGCAACTGAAAGGAACGAGGACGTTCAGGCTGCTCTGAAGGACTTGGCCAAAGAGAAAGCTCCCAGAATTGATGGAATAACAATTGATGTGTTTCAACAAATAAACGCTTCCTTGCATGTGCTCACCAAGTTGTGCCAAGAAATATGATGAACTACTTGTCCAACTGACTGGAAGAGATCCAGATTTATTCCCATTCCAAAAAAAGGTGACCTGACAGAATGTGATAATTATTGAATGATATCACTTACTTAACACACTAGCAAAATTCTGCTGAAGATCACCCGGAAACAACTTAAGCAGTACATTGAAAAAGAATTACCAGAAATACAAGCAGGATTTAAAGAGGCCGTGACACTAGAGACATTATTGCCAATGTCCGATGGATCTTGCCATAAAGCAAAGAGTATCAGAGGAATATCTATCTATGCAGACATTTGATTGTGTAGATCACAACAGATTATGGCCAACCTTGAGGAAAATGGGAATTCCAGAACATTTGTTTGTGCTTATGTGAAACCTATACTTGGACCAGGAAGTAATTTTCAGAAGAGAGTAGGTAAACATTACATGGTTCAGAATCAGGAAAGGAGTATGTCAGGGCTGCATCCTGTCCCCATACCTTTTCAATCTATATGCAGAATACATCATTCAGGAAGCAGGGCTTTATGAGGAGGAACGTGGCATCAAGACTGGAGGTAGACACATCAACCACCTACATTATCCTGATGATAAAATCTTGCTTGCTGAAACTGAAGAAGACCTGAAGTGCTCTTGGCAGAAGATCAAGGGCAATAGTTTTCAATCTGAGTTGAAGCTCAAGATCAGGAAGACAAAGATTATCAACACTGTGCGAAATGATCAGCACCATAGTAAACAGAGAAGAGATTGAGGTTGTTAAAAGTTACACCTTGCTCGGCTCCACAATCAACACTCTTTTTTAATTATTATTATTAATTTTATTGAAAATTTACAGAGATTTTGGATTTCCATTCATACACTGTTGCACTTTTCTCCTTGCCTACCTCTCCACCCCAGTTTGATCTTCTCTTTGAAAAGTAAAAGATAAATTCTTTCACTGTTATACAATCCTTCCCCCAAGACCACTCCACTATGCAGCCTTCATTCTGGACTCATGTCATGACAATAATACCTGATCATAGGTACTTTTAAACAGTGCTCTCTCTCATCTGTTTCAATGGAGTTTACATAATATATCCTGTATTTCTCAGTCTTCTCCCCTCCAACCTCTATGTCAGTCCTATGTTACAACATTGGCACTATGCAGTATTTATCGTTTTGTGACTGAGATATTGCCACAATCAACACTCTTAATACCAGAAGTCAGAAAAATAAAAAAAAAATAATTCAATTGGAAAAATCTGCTGTCAGGGACCTTTCCAGAGTACTGAAAAGCAACGATGTTAGTCTAGAGGGATATCTATCTATATTTCATTGATTATGCAAAGACATGAATTGGTTTTGTTCAGGCATTCTTCTAGCTCATATAGCCCTGGTGTACAAGTTGCCATACTGCAGTCACTTATGGTTGCTGTGAGGCTGAACACTGTGATACTGATGTGTCAAATGTGTTAATGGTTGGCTACCAAATGCAGACAAAAAGATGGGTGGCGTTCCCCAATTAAAACAAGCTTGGAAGGAAGAGTGGCATCCACTTCCATAATAGCTTGCCTCAAGAAACCCTATGAACCTGGAGAGAGGATGAAAGGCACCCAAGCGTTGTGAATTGCCTGCGACTTGACTGCACTTAACAACAATAACAATGCAAAGACATTTGATTGTGTAGATCACAACAGATTATGGTTAACCTTGAGGAAAATGGGAATCCCAGAACAACTGTTTGTGCTTATGTGAAAGTGTGCCTAATCCATGCCATGGTCTTTGCAATTCCTTCCTATGCATCAGAGAGCTGGACATAATTAAGGATAACAGAAGTAGAACTGATGTCTTCAAATTGTGGTGCTGGCGAAGAGTCTAGAACATACCATGGACTGAAGAAAACAAATAAATCTGTATTTGAGAGGGTGAAAACAAGTCTCTCCTGGAGGCTAAGATTTTGAAGTACAGTCTCACATACTTTGGGCACATGGCCAGGAAAGAGCAGTCCTTGGAGAAGGACATCGTTCTTGGAAGGGTGGAGGACAGTGCAGGAGAGGAAGATCCCGGATTGATACAGTGATTGTGGCAATTGGATTGGTGTGTCAGGATTAGTGAGATTGGTTCAGCACAGGGCAGAGTTTAGAGATGCTATACATAGGGTAGCTATGGGTCAGAGGCAACTTGATGGCACATAACAATAGCAACAACAAAGCAAGTACAAAGAAAATAGAATTGTTCGACTATATAATAATTGCAATTGCAGAAGAGCTATGTGAAATAACATTATGCAATAACATTATTTTTCTTTTAACATAATTATTGTTGTTAGTCTGATGTTGGTACAGAATTATGATTTAGCAAAAACAAAGGAGAAAACCATCAGTGTTTTAGTTGGCATTTCCTAGTTTTATTCTTTTTATTAGGTATGAAATTCTTAAGGATATGTGTAAAGATTATGTTGTTGCTTTGTTGTGTATTGTGAAGTCAGAAGCTACACATAGCAGACTCTCCAACAAGTTTTCAGAGGCAGTTAATTACTCAGGAGGAGACTGGCCATCTTTCTTCCATGGAGAAGCTGGCAGATTTGACCCTGCACCTATGGAATTATAGCACAACGTCTTGTCACTTGGCCACCTACAAATTCTTATTTGTCTCAGCAATAGCTTTCAAAACTAACAACCAAGAAAATAGTATTGTAAAATACACTAATGAAATCTATTAAAAAATAATGACTCTTGTGTTTCATGTAATGTTAAGGATCGTCAATTTACCTATTACTTACATATCAGAGCATACTGTATTTTACACACATAGAGACATACAACAATTAGTTAAAGAGGCTCATATGGGACTCATATACATGAATTATCATCTTATAGTTTTATATTTTCATTTGTTCATGCAATACATTCAATGGTTTTCGTAATAAGCATCTGAAGGATGATTTCTAGCCAATCACTGTTTCTAACCAATTAACTGAGCTTGAGAAAGTGAGTGTATCATTTACTGCAATTTTGTGAGGCTATCTTGCAACAAGAGCTCTGAATATTCTGATAATATTTTGCAATCCTTTATTCTTCATGTTGTTTTTGTCACCAAGTACCATTGAGTCAAATACTGCTTACTCATAGTGACTCCATGAACAAGGGATCTGAAATGATACCTTTTCATTCCTGTACTCTCATCCTCATCTATGAAGCACGTAAGCCCATTGCTACTGACATTGTGTCAATCCATCCTTTTGAGGGATTTTCTGTTATTGAATGACCCTCCAACTTTGCTATGCCTTTCTAAGGGGGCTTCTCTTAACTACATGCCCAAAGTATAAGAGGCGAAACTTTGCCAGCCTTTCAGCCTTTCTTTCAAGGAACCCTCTGGTGCATTTTTTTCAAAGACATACTTTGGACATGTTGTAAGGAGGGACCGATCCTTGGAGAAGGACATCATGCTTGGGAGGGTGGAGGGATTGTGCAGGAGGGGAAGGCCCTCAATGAGGTGGATTGATTCAGTGACTGGGATAATCAGGATGGGAGTGTCAGAGATGGTGCGATTGGCACAGGACAGAGCAGAGTTTAGGGATGTTGTACATAGGGTCGCTATGAGTCATAATCGACTCGACTGCACATAACAACAACATGTGTTCTTTTGGAAGTCCATGGGATATTCAGTAATTTCTCCAACATCACAACTCAAAGAAACTCTTTCCCTACCCCCCCACCCTGTTGTCCTTATTCATTGTTCAGTTTTCAGAAACAGCAGATAATTGAAAGGTCTGAATAGTCACACCTTATTCTTTATATTGACATCATTCTTTCTCACAATCTAGTTAATGCTTACTTCTGTGTGTGTGCATACATGAATGTGTGTGTTGTTTATAAAAATTTTAAGTGGACATTGATGTGTCTAATGTGATAATAGCTACCCATGGTGGACAAGTGTTTGGTGGAGCTCTCTGATTAAAACAAGCTTGGAAACCGGACTGCCATCCACTTCATAAATAGCTTGCCTCTAGAAACTGTATGAACTTGGGGAAGCAATGTAAGTAAGCAATGTAAGTATTGCAGTCTTTCATTCATAGGGTCTTTATGAGTCATCTATGACTCAATGGCACATAACAATAACAACAACAACAACAACAACAAAACAGCTCACTTATTAGTTTATAATGCAGGAAAACAAAAGGGATCCTAAATGTATATGTATATACTTAAAAAAAGGAAAGTATATATCAATGTAAAGAATAAATACCACAATTTTTTATTATACTAGTTTATTTACAAAATTCAAATACATTGTTTTCCAGATCAGATTCATGACATTTTTCTCACCCCTAATACAATAATTCTTGAACTCATCCATTATACAACCACATATTTTCATTCTGATTAACCATAATCTTTATATATTTTCCTTGATTGTCTGATATATTAAGGAATGTTGGAAGGATATGGTGGAAGCACTTGCACCTCTTACCTTTTCCAATACATCTCATACAGAGAATAACACACTGTGTAAAGAGAAATGTTTGTAATAAAAGCATTGGTCAATGTTTTTTTGTAAAATTATAATGTCTTCAGAGTGCAAATGTGTAATCAACTTTTGATGTCACAGAAACTTATATGTTAATATTTAACATAAAAGGTATATTCAATTTGGAAAGTTTTAATCACTTGATTGTGATCACAAAGACAGATGAAGAAGACCAAAACAGAAATCAGAAGAGAAACTGAATATTGCACTAGAGCACTCAGAAGCCAAAGCAAAGGGAAGAAATAAAAATGTCAAGAAGCTGAACAAAAGATTTCAAAGGACAGCGTGTGAAGACACAGCAAAGTATTTAAAGAGATGGGTAATGAGCTGTAGTTGGAAAATTAAAAGGGATGAGCTCACTCAGAATCTCTTAAGCTGAAGGACTGAGAACAAATTTGAACCTCGAATTTAGGAATGCTATGAGCAGCATTTTTTATGACCCAGAAAATATCAAAAGGAAATGGAAAGAGTACACAGAGTCACTACACCAAAAATACGTGGCTGACACAGAAGAATTTTATGAAACAACATATGATCCAAAGCCCATGAAGGAGGAAGTTCAAGATGCTTTGAAGGAATTAACAAAAAAAAAAACACCCCAAGAAACCACAACATATCAATTGGCCTATTTCAATGAACAAATATTGCCCTGCATGCACTCATCGGGTTATGTCAAGAAATCTGAGAACAACCACCTGGCCAAAGGATTAGAAAGATTCACATTTATTCCCATTCAAAAAAAAGGTGACCCAACAGAGTGTCTAAATTATCAAACAACATCATAAACATCACATGTAAGCAAGATCCTGCTGAAAATTATAAAAAAATGACTAGAAGAGCACATCACCTGAGAACTACCACATGTACAGGCTGAGTTTAGAAGAGGCTGTGGCACTAGGAACATTATAGCCAATGTCAGATAGATCTTACCTGAAAGCAGAGAGTACCAATGGGATGTCTATCTGTGTTTCATTGACTACACAAAGGCATTTGATTGTATGGATCACAACAAACTGTGGCTAACTCTGAGAACAACGGGAAACCCAGAACATTTGATTGTGCTTATGTGAAGCCTGTAGTTGGACCAGGAGGCAATCCTCAGAACAGATCAAGGAAACAATGCTTGGTTCAAAATCAGGGAAGGTATATAGAAGGGATACATCATGTTTCCATATCTTTTCAATCTATATGTGGAATACATCATCCAGGAGGTTGGGCTCTATGAGGAAAAATGTAGCATCCAGCTTGGAGGGATACTTATAAACAATCCGTATTATGCAAATACACAACCTTGATAGTTGAAACTGAGGATGACCTGAGGCATTTGCTGCAGAAGGTCAAGAACTGTGGCCTTCAGTATTGTTTGGAGTTCAACATCAAGAATAAAAGGGGGGGGGGAGTTCTAACCAATGGGCCTATTGGCAACATCATGATAGATGGAGAAGAGATTGAAATTGTTAACAGCTTCAGCTTGCTTGGTTCCAGAATCAACAGTCTTGATATCAGCAGTTAGGAAATTAAAAGACAAATTGCATTGGAAAATCTATTATCATGGATCTCTCTATAGTACTGAAGAGCAATGATGTCAGTCTTCAAACTAAGATGCACCTAGTACAGAAGGCCATGGTCTTCACAGTTAACTTGCTTTGCATCAAAGAGCTGTACAATAACCAAGTATGATTGGCGAAGGATAGATGTCTTTGAGTTGTGGTGCTGGAGAAGAGTGGAGAGCCAGGAGAACAAAAGCGTCTGTCCTGGAGAGAATTCTCCTTGGAGGCAAAGATTTTGTAGCTCTGTCTCACTTTGGGCATGTTGCCAGGAGAGACCAGTCCTTGGAGACGGTCAACATGCTTGGATGGGTGGAGGAACAGTGCAAGAGAGGAAGATCCTGGATAAGATTAATTAACTCCATGACTTGGGTAATAGAAGTAGATGTGTCAGAGCTGTTATACATAGGGTCACTATGAGTTGATGGCACATAACAATATGTATATAAATATATAAGAAAAATATTTATTTTGATAATTTTTATTGAAAAAGCCAAAAACATTTTCTTGAAAAGTGGAAAGAACTGTGTCAATAGCATCTTGGAGGTAAGCAAATGAGTAAAGCAATACTTAATTTATGGTGTGCAGGGAAAGATACTCATGCTGGAACATAAAATTATTCCATAAAGTATAGGATCCATTTTGCTGTAATGATTAATTTAGTGCAATGTACAAACATTAAGTTGACAGTGCCTTTAAAATCTATAAAACAAATAAATATTTGAATTTTCTTTATAACTATTATTGTCTCATCAAGGAAAATTCTTGTAAAATAATTCTCAAATAGATGTAAGCAAACTACCTAAATCAAATAACTACCTTGGGAAATACTGCAGAAACTCATTTGTTCTCTTCCTTGTTTTAGACATACTCTTTAAAGGAAATTCTCCCTAATACTTTTGTACTATGTTTTCAAAGGATTTTAATACATATAATTTTGAAATATTATATTTTCTTTTAATAAAGAATAATGTCAAAGAAAACAGGTACTTTGAATAAAAACTTAATTCAAATTTTTAGGAATGGATTTATTATCTTGCTGTAATCTTGGAGATAAATTTATGGGAAAATATATTAAATAATTGTAACCCCCAAATTTATTTACTTAATGGGTCCTGTACTCATTTAACAGTAGGCAATTTATACACTAAACCTGAATATAGAATAGAGCAATCATTTCATTTAACACTGAAATTTTTAATTCTTTTTCTCCGTATGACAACAGATTAAAACATATCAGTGATAGTATTTTAAAATTATAATAAGATAAGAAAATACATATGTGGAAAATAAGCATGGATTATAAATATGGTTGCATGTTTAAGAACGTAGTTTTCTGTTTCATTGCACAAAGAGAACAGAACAGATTCAATTCACTAGAAAACTTTGTGACTTGTAGCTTTAGTTTGTTTGGCTCCATAGTCAACAGTTTTGGCACCAGCAGCCAGGAAATTAAAAGGTGCATTGCCATGGGAAAGTCTGCTGTTAGGGACCTCTCCAAGGTGCTGAAGAGCAGTGGTGTCTCTCTGGAGACTAAGGTGCATCTGATACAGGCCATGGTCTTCGCAATCACCTGTTATACATCAGAGAGTTGGACAATGACCAAGGAGGATAGAAGGAGAATTGATGCCTTTGAGCTGTGGTGCTAGAGAAGAGTATTGAGAATACCATGGACTGCTAGGAAAACAAATAGATTTGTCCTGGAGAGGGTTAAACCGGGTGGCTTCTTGGAGGCAAGGATTCTGAGGCTCCGTCTAACTTATTTTGGACATGTAGTGAGGAGAGACAGGTCTTAGAGAGGGACATCATGCTTGGGAGGGTGGAGGGACGGCGCAGGAGAGGAAGGCCCTCTATGAGGTGGACTGATTCAGTGACTGGGATAATTGGGATGGGAGTGTCAGAGACAGTGCGATTGGCACAGGACAGAGCGGAGTTTAGAGCTGTTGTACATAGGGTCACTATGAGTCGCAGGCGACTCGACGGCACATAACAACAACAACAACAATTTGAAGTCACTGGTATAATTATTTAAAGATTCCTGTTATAAGCAGAAACAGGCACAGAATGCAGGAAATTAGGAGATCAAACGTTTCCTTTCGAGATACTTATGTGAGTGGAATTGTTCTATTTATGAAACTGTTACAGTAAATGAGATTAACAGTTATTCAAAAAGTCAAGAGAATTGCTATCTTAGAATTAGATAATAATATCAAGTTAGAATATAGCTCACATTTCAATAATCACTTGCCAAGGTTTGTGTAATAGTTTAATTTCAGAATATTTGTCACATATTTAGGGATAAACTATTATTTTTATGTCCCCAAATGTGTCCTTCCAACATATTGACATTTAGAAACACTTTAAATAACCTTGAACAATTCCGATGAAACAAAATTCCAAGATGTTTCCTCAAAATATTCGAGAAAAATATTGATCTATTCTAAGCAGTGAATAATAAACTATATATGTATATGTTTATTTACAAATATTTACATGAATATATATGTTGTTGTTGTTGATTGCTGTTGAATCAAACACGACTCATAGTGACCCTATGAACAAAAGGCCTGAAGCCAACAATTTACATTTATCAAAGTTCATTGAGTTTCTAGAGGTATGTTCTTTAGGAATATTGTCTCTGAAAATCTGCCTCTCTCTGGAGGGTCACCTATGGGTCGGTTCCAACTCGACAATATACAACATATATAAATACACCAAAACTTTATGTCAATAATCATCAAAGAAGAGACAAGTATTGTCTTAATTTTTACTACATTACAAAACAAATATTTTCCTAGATAACAATTTGAAAAATGTAATTTCTACTATTTCAGATGATATGGTTTATGTACCCCAAAGCAATAAAGCATAAGGAGGACTGGCAATAAGTAACTTCTACTGTAACAAAAATAACAAATATAATTTAGGATTAACTTGAGACACTGAGACTTTCAAGTTAAAAAGGTATGCATACTCTGTGCTTGAAATGTATATATCATTTAAACAAACATCACATAGCATAATATGGAATAGGAGTTCCCTTTTGTACCACAAAGTATAAAGCTTTCAGTTGTTATGGATGTTTTGAGAATAAACAAGTCTAATAAATTCACATAAAAAAAATAACAAGTTATACTTCAGTTTGCCCCAAAATGAACACGAATAGGTCAAGAGTCTCTAGAATTGCAGTCTGGCATAAATAATTAGAATAAACTATACTAAGAAAAACAATTTGAAAATGTATCTTTTCATATTATTCATAAATATAGGCACACAGAGATGACTAAACACAAATATATTTACTATGTAAGTCAATCCGGATGGATTGTATGTAAAGTTCTTAAAGGTAAGCAAAATTAGTATCACTAATCAAGACACCTTTAGAAATATAATTGTTCTTTATATGCAAGCTTAATGACTTCTCTAGAACTTATTTTGATTTTTTCAAAAATCTAGAGAAAAGCAAAAGAGAATTATCAAATTCTAGAAACATGTATTACTAAGCAAAAATAACAAAAAGGAATGTTAATAAAAGAGGAAGACTATGTTATCAGTCTTCATCCTTCAACAACTGGAGGAAGGGCTCCATAGAACTAGACAAAAAGTGTCAAAGAGTCTACACTTGAATGGAGACACTAGGGACTTGTGAAATAATGCACATCTCTCAAATTCTGTTATTAAAATCAGCAGCAGTATATATTAATAATGTCTCCTTGATGATTTCAGGCTTAGGGGTTCATTATCTCAAGTAACTTCAAAACTTAAGAATGCCTCTTACAAGAAAACATTCCCCTTGTGTCTAGTCAGAGGGAGCTCTACAGCCCTAGGGCTAAGAAGACACATTGCAATCTCAAAGACACAAGGTTCTAATCCACCAGCTTCTCTGCAAAAGAAGGATGAGTAATATCCTCTCACACAATTTTTGTCTCTGAAAACCTGCTGAAGGATCAGCAATAAGTAGCCCTCAATTAGACAGCATATAACTACAACAAAATCTCTAATTAGAGTTGATTCTGCCATAGTAAGAACTATTCTCTAATGTTACTATACACATATATATTTTTAATTTGTTAAGAAAAAATATAATGGGATGAAAATGATTAAATAGTGGGCTTTTCATGAAATATTTTGAAAAATGTATCAGCCAATTTGTAAATGTTACAGTATACTCATACTTTAAGTGCCTTATGGAAAATTTTCATCAAAGATATCTAGGAATTAAACAGAATATTTTATTGGAGATCTCAAGAACACTATTGAAAGAACATCTGACTCTAGAATTTTCCATCTCTTGGAGAATTATCAAAAGTTTTTCAATTATTTAAATTTCCTATTGAAAATTCTAATTTGTCATTATTTTCTCATTTGATTTTATTTTCAAAAGAGTAAAAAATATTTTTTCCTGTATTTTTATCAAATTAGATTTTTTTTTTTCAGTTTTTTTGTGTGCACGTCAAATTGGATCTGACTGATACAGGAGGGGATTGCCCCTTCTTCTCCAGCAAAGCATGTGGTGGATTCAAACCGCTCACCTCTGGGACTGCAGCATAGCTTCTTAAGAAGCCACTAGGGCACCAGAGCTTGCCAAACTTAGGTATAATTTTATAACATCCATTTCTTACCTTTGATTCTTGAGCTCTCTTGACTTTTTTCCTGCTGGAAGTAAAACATAGAAATGTATTAAAATCTGCAAGTATCTGATTTACATTTTTTTCTTAAGTATTTTTGTAATTAAAAGGTTATCAAACTTGTCAAAATGTTTAGATGTACAAACACCCAGGAGGCATTTTAATACAATCCTTATTTTAAAAACACTCACGTAAAAATGTTTCCACAGAAGTAGTAATTACTCTTAGTAAACAAATATTTTTCTAAAAAGTCAATATATAAATATACATAAACAAATAATGCTGTTTCTCTACTTCCTTAGACTATTTTATTTAATTTCAACAGATATTAAAATATGTCTCCTGAATTGTTCTCAGTAGTTTTGCACTAATCATAAATTGTTGATAGGAAAGTTTAAGAAGAAGCAAAGTAGTGATTTCACCAAATTAATGACAAAAACTATCACTTTACAAGAGAACTGGGCCCTGTATCACTTCTCCAAGGCTGAAGTTGACAACAATTCTATTATTTCTTTAATGACTTTTTATATCCTATGAACAACTAAAAGACTACATATACATATACTAACATTGGAGAATAGTTCTTAATGTGGCAGAATCAACTCTAACTAGACAGCTGGATCTTTTAATCTGACATTTACCTTAGTAGTTACTACACAACCTCATAAAACTGACTCCTTCTCAAGTATTTAAGTAGATGTTTATAACCTTTCAATTAATACTCAAGCACAATTTGTTTGATCTACATTTCAAAGTCTCATGTTGTTGTTGTTGATTGCTGTTGAGTTCCACTCAGAGTGACTCTATGAACAAAAGACTAATGCCTTTACATAACTATCATTTCTCCAAGTTCATAGAGTTTCCAGAGGCATGTGGTTTAGGAAGTGGATGCCACTCCTGCTTCCAAATCTGCTTTACAACTGGAAGCTACACCAAACACTGTCAACATTGGGAATTCATTCTGGTATTTGATACTCCAGTGGTATAAGGTTCAGCATCACAGCAACCCAGGTTACTTCATACTGCACATTGACAAAGGATGTACAAAGTGGAAGAGTGTTCCTCCAGATATAACAGCACTAATTAAATTTAGCAGTGGTGGTGTCATCAAGTTGAATGCGACTGAGAGTAAGTTTTGCACAAAAGAGCTGACCCTGTTCTATAACTAACATCATTTCTATACAGGACTCTGTCCAATAACTACCATCATTTGTAGAGTTTAGAGAGTTTGTATAGTTTCCAGAGGCAACTAGTTTAGGGAGTGGATGCCACCCCTGATTCCCTGCGTAAATCAATTTGGAAGCTCATCCAAACATTGTACTTAATGGGCAACCATTATGGTATGTGACAAGACTACGGAAAAATATGCAGCATCACAGCACATTTGTTCAATTCAGCGTATAGACAAAAGATTTTGTATCATTCAAGGAATATTCATTGCTAAGGGCTCTGCAGGGTTTTAAATCAACACCTTTTAGCAGAATTCTACCCTAGGCAAAAGCTCAAAACACTTGCTCTTGGGGGAAGGAGCAGTAATACCCATGAAATGCAAATTGCAAAACAACACAACCCCAAAGTTTTAAAGTCTCATACTGAAAATAATTAAAAAATACATATCAAATGAAAATAGAAACTATATCGTTACAAATATATTGTAATTTTTGTGTGAATGCCAATAATTTTTGGTAGCATAGTAAAATATGAAGAGTTTATTTTGCTGCAGATATTAATCTCAGAGTCCAATATAGGTAAATGTGCCATTATTGAAAAAGCTGACTAAATGGCATTTTTTTATGAGATTTTAAGTCTGTACATTTGTTTTAGTCCTGATTTACTTTCATTTAGGAGTATTTGTATAACATTTTATAGAACTCATTTGTTTTTAAACATATAATTTAAAAACAATAATAAAATAAACATTTTTTAAATTTATTTTATTTTTTATTTTTTATGTGTGTACCATCAAATTGGATCTGACTGGTATAGGAGGAGATTGTCCCTCCTTCTCCAGCAGAGCACCTGGTGAATTCAAACCTCTGGGATTCCAGTGCAGCTTCTTGACACTAGGCCACCAGAGCTCTCTGAAAGAAGTTTTTAAGGGGTATCTTCTAGTAAGAAAATAAAATTTGTCTCTTTGTTTTTTTCTTCCCTTCCTCACTCTCTCTTTCTCTCTCTCCTCTTTCTCCACCCTTGCTCTCTCCCCTCCTCTCCTTTCCCCTCTCTTTTCTTATGTTCTCTTCTCCATGTCATTCATTCTCCATGTCAGTCATTCAATTTTTAAGCATATTCAATATTTCTATGTGTCACACACTGTTTCTGATGATGAATCTACATAAGTGCACAAAACAGAAAAAAGGTACATCCTTATGGAGAATATTTAATGACAAAACTTCTATTTAGAAAAGAGTTACACCACAGAAGTAGCTGTGTCAGTGTTGAGCAACTGCACTTTTGCATAGGATCATACTCAAAAAATGCCTTTTTGTTAGTATAATTTTGAATTATGTAAGAGAATAAGATATGCAGATGTCAGGGTAAAATGTTCCAGGAGGAAAAAAAATACAAATGTACAAGAGTTCTTAGAACCATCATGAAATGCCACCTGTGTAACTAGACAGGATTGGACAAAGGGAAGTTAGTTGGAAATATAATTTTGAAGACTACTGAAACCAAATATATGGGATTAATATATTAGGAATTGTGTTTTCACTTTGAGGTTGCTTAGAAAATACTGAATGAAGGGGTGAACAAATCATCACCTATATAGTAAATAGTTTAAAAAGAGGACAGAAAAAAGACAGGTGGATTAATGATAGCCAAGATAAATAGTGACGATAGCATAAAACTGTTGTAATAGTGGAATTGAAATACACAGTTAGACCTAGGAAGATGTGGTAACAGATTGAAAATTGGATGAGAAAAGAACATACGTGAATGTGGTGAAGATGTATGTCCTTAATGACTGAAGAATAGAATTGTCACTAACACAAGGAAGATGGTTGAGGAACAAATATAGTTTTCTGGGAAATCCAGATCTGTGCTCATATTAATTCTATACCTAGACCAAGAATCTGTTGTCTGAATGAAACAATGGAAAATTGTGAGGTTTAAAATCAGGAAATCTGTGTGCCAGGGATGAATCTTTCCCCAATACCAAATTGATTTTTATCTTGAGCAAATAATTTAAGAAGCTGGACATTATGAAGAGGAATGTGGCATCAAAATTGTAGAAAGACTTATCAACAAACGGTATTATGCAGATTTTAAGGAGGAAACAACAATTCTTGCCACAGGATCTGAAGTAGTCTAGGATTTCATGTTGCTTAGATCTACAATCAATATCCTTGACACCAATAGTCAGGAGATTAGGAGATATATTGCATTGAGCAGGTCAGCTACAAGACTTAGGTGAGTAAATCCCTTAAGTGATTTAGGTCCTGATCTTTTCAATTACTTGCTATACATTGGAGAACTAGAAAATCAATAAGTATACCAAAAGTAGAATTTATGCCTTTGAGTTATGATTTTGGAGAAGAGTACTGGCTATCCCATAGACTACCAAAGAACAAATGGATATGTCTTGGAAAAAGTGCATCCAGAGTGTCTTTAAAACCCAAAGATGGTGAAACTTCATCTCACATGCTCTTAGTATATTGTTAAGGAAAGCTATTCATGAAGAGGGATATCATGCTTGGAAATGGTGGAGGACTAGCAAAAGAGAAAACCTAACCAAAATGGATTAACCCAGTAAATGTTGCAATGGGATCAAGCATGTTAGAAATAATGAGGATGGCAGAGGATAAGACAGGTTCAAAGCTGTTTGAGTTGCTACAAATAATACTTGATTTAAAAGCACCTAACAATAACAACAAGCAGACGATGATATTAGGTACTATAGTTAAGATATAAGTTGTATAACGGGTTTGAAGTTGTGCCCTGAGACAGGAATGGAAATATGTACACCTAAGGAGCTCTGGTGGCCTCGTGGCAAGAAGCTATGCTGCAATACCAAAGGCACACAGTTTGAGGTTACCAGCTGCTCCACAAGAGAAGGATGGTAAATACCTCCTGTGCAATTAACTGCCTCTGAAAACCCACCAGAGGATCAGCTATGTGTCGGTTCCGATTCTACCCTACATAGCCACATGTTTATAGCAGCATTATTTATAATAGCTAGAATATGGAAATGGTCAAATGCCCATCAACAGAGAATTGAGAAATTGTGGCATATTTGTACAATGAAATACTATACAGCATTAAAGAGGAGTGATTTCACAAAATATTATACAATATGAAAAAGTCTAGAGAGCATTATGATGAGTGAACTAAGTCTTGTAAAGACAAATAGTGTATTACAATATTATTGTAAAAATAGACGGATAACTAATAAAGTGTATATAAATGTCCAAAATGGGAAGGTAGGGTGGAAATAACTAGATTAATAGAGTTTAATGGATAGATTTGGGTCAAGAGTGAGGGAATGGGAAAGATTCAACAGTGACTTGAAAAAAATGCTATAATAATTGGCATAGATTAGTGTTAATTAATTATATGGGATGCAGTGAAAACAAGTATTTTTGTGAACTATAATTTAAATGAGAGATTACATGGAGTTCAATGTATATAAAGGAAACACAGTGTAAATGAATTATTTTATGAAAACAAACAAAAAGTTAAAAAACCAAAACAGTCACCAAAGGGGTAGGGTGCATGAAATAAACTAAGAGTTCCAGTTTTAAAAACTACAGTGCAGAAATATTGAAGAATGGTTTGAGAAGCGAAAGGAAAAAAGTAGGGCCTACAGTATTTGAATGTCAATGAAAAAGAATATCTGTGTTTTAAGGATAATTGATCAACTCTTTCAAATGTTGCTGATAGGACAGGAGATATGAAAAGTGAGAACTTTTGATAGGTTTTATGAAATGACATCTATACATGCAGGCAAATTTGTATTCATATATGTAGATCTGATGCATATATTATATACGCATGTATGTGTTTATGTTTTTATTGTGTATCTATCCGTCTTCTATTTATCTAACATTAGCTTGGGAAGAACAAAGAGTTTTCAAACAGCTACTAACCAAATGTGCGAGTTTTGAACTCACCCAGTGGTTCCGTAGAAGAAATGTCCTGGCAATCTGTTTTCAGCAGAATTACAGCCAAGAGATATTTTGGAGAAATCTTATGCTCTAATATGGAATCATTATGTGTCTCATTGTTTTCCATTACAGACTATCTAGTCTATGACCATCCATCAGATTATTAATCCAGGTATAAGATTCTCATTTAGTTAACTTGAGAAGTAAAATTCACAAAAAATTCATTTACATAAAGTGAATGTGCATGCAAATAGTAAAAAAATAACAACAAACCAACTTAAATATATCTTAAAATATCCAGTTTTAAATTAAGACAAATAAACTCTCACTTTTTAAAGGATGGCTTTTGAAGATTTTAACACTAAAATAACTTTGAATATCCACCTGGGATACAGAAATGGCAGATGGTTGCAATGTCTGTAACTCAAGGGAGATATGTGAACAAGACATATAAATTTAGAAGTTGCTAGAGTATGTACAGGCCATTCAGTACTGATTATAAAAAAATATGGCAGATTCGAATGATCTAGAACTAAATATTGGGGGAAGCACAAGAAAAAAAAGAAGAAAAATTAAAACACAACATGAAGGTTAGAAAAAGTATATGAAAAAGCTCAGAAAGCCTGGAATATTAGATCCTTGTAACCATACTATTTAACAGGAATGTTTCACATAATGTAGTCTTCTGTTGTAGGGTTAAGTATAATATAGTTCTGAACTACAGACCAAATGATATCGGATAAATCATTGACTTCAGAGAAAGAACTTGTATTGTGACATAAGATTTAGAATTAAAATCGGCATTAAATTAAGGAAAAAGTTTCTTTTTGAAACATGTCATGAGTTGGTTCCTATTAATAGTAACCCCAAGTACAACAGAATGAGCAATGCCCTCTACTGTCACCCTCACATTGTTACTAACTTTGAGTCCATTTTTGCAGTCACTGTGTTAATTTATGCAACTTAAGGCCGTTTGTTCTATCAATGACTCCCACTTTATTATTGTTCTCTACAAATTGATTCTTTCTGATAATGGATCAATATAAATGAACTTGAATCTCACAAGTTTTACTTCTAGGGAACACTCTGTCTATATTTATTCCAAGGCCGACTTATTTGCTCTTCCGGCTGGTCTTCTGATATATTCAACAGTTTTCAGCAATATTATATTTTTAAAGCAGCACCTATTGGTTAGGCTATCTTAATCACTGGTCATCTTTCCTATACATATATTGTGATTTTTGTTAGGCATCATTGAGTCAAGAAGACTCATGGTGAACCTATGAACAATAGATGAAAACCTTGCCTAACCTGAAATATTTTCGTGAGCTCTACCATGTTCAAGCAACTGTTTGAATCCCTGTGTCAATGCATTCCATTAAGGATCTTCCTCTCCTTTGCTAAACATCAACTTTTCCCAATATGATATTTTTTACAGAGCCTGATGGCTCCTAAAAACATGCCCAAAGTAAGAAAGATGAAGTTTTGGATGCTTGCCTCTAAGATGCACCCTGATTATATTTCTTTCAAGGTAAATTTCCTTGTTCTTTTGACAGTACATAGAATATTCAATACTCCATAGCAACACTACAGTGCAAATGCATTAAATCTTCCTCAATATTCCTTATTCATTGTTCAACTTCTGTGTGCTTATGAAACAGTTGAAAATATCCTTGCTTGGGTCAGGTGCACACTGGGCTTTAAAGTGGCACTTTGTTCTTTAGAACTTTAAAGAGGTCTTGGCAGATTTGCCTAATATAGTAGTGTATTATTTGATCTCTTGAATTCTGTTACCCTGTGTAAGTTATTGTGGATTCAAATGAAATGAAATAATAGGCAAATCTCCATTTATCATGATGAAGCCTATTGGTCCAGTGGTGAAGATTTCTGTTTCCTTGATATTGAGATGAGTGTTTAAAATGTCATGGATTGGGTCTGGTGCATCTTAGTTTTCAAAGTGACATATTTGCTTTTTAACATTTTAGAGAGATCTGTTGCAGTAGATTTTCCAAATGCAAAATGGCATTTGACTTAGAGACTGAAGAGTATATGGGTATGAATAATAGATCCAAAAAGTTGGAATTCTTCACAATTTAATTTTGTGTCTTTATCATGATGTTCTAATACAGTTTAAAAGTTTATAATTTTTCCTTTGTGTTAAAAGGTAATAGATACTGAAAGCTGTAATCCTCAAGCTTTACCAATAGTATTTTAAGACCTCTGTTTTTGGCAAGCACAATGTGTAATGGACACATTTCATTATTCCTCCAATTCTAAGACATGGCAAATGCCTCACACACGTACACACACACACACACACACACACGAAAACAAAACCTCAAATTCATCACCATACAGACGAAAACTAAAATTAGAGTTGATCTTTCATTATTTTCGAAGGCTGTAAATACAAGAAGCAGAGACTGCTCCTTTGACCTGCAGAAAAGCTGATGAATTCACATTTACAGAGGGATAGTTTGGTTACCAATGCAACTTCTCATGGGCTGTAACACAGAGCTCCCTAAAGGGTGCTAAAATTTAAATATAAGACAGATAACTGTTGTTATGTGCCATTTATTTGGAGCTACAGGTAGTTGAATTTCCAGTTGGTTTTCAAAGGTATTTAACAGCACTTGAGAAGATTGCCCATTCTTTGTCTTGCAGAGTAGCTGATGGAATAAAATCTCATCAAGATTACAGTGCAGTTTTTATCACAGGCCAGCAGAGCTTCCTAGAATGACTGAATTATGAAAAATGTTTAGGTAAGGAATTCTTGATTGGTGCTAATTATGGAAATTATTTGCTTAAGAAAACCTTGGCAGGTGACAATAGTCAGTCATCTGTAAGTGGAAAGTTGAAGGTTCAAGTTCAACTATAAGTAACTCATGAAAGAAAAATCTGGTTATTTATTTCTAAAAAACTCGCCACTGAAAACCATGTAGAATACAGTTTTACTTTCACACACAAGGGACCATGATGAGAAAAATCAATTTGATAAAAAAATGTGCTTTTTAATCTGAATACAAAAAGTAATCTGTAATATAAAATAAAATTAGACAATGTATTTTAGTGTTTATATATAGTCGGCCATGGCCTCACATTTAACAAGAAAAGGCAAATTTAAACTTACTATCAAGTTGATTTCTAATCATATAAACCCTTGGTTGGATTTCTGAGCCTAAAATTCTTAATGAGAGGTGATTACTCATCTCTGCTCAGGAGAACAGCTTGTGTTTTCAAATCTCAGATTATCAGTGCAACACACTATGGACTATGCCATCAGAGTTCACTAATGTGTGAAGTGTAAAAGAAGTAGGTCACGGATGTAAGAATTATGTAAATTTGATAGAACGAAGTAAATATGTTTACTTTGTGGTGCTTTATTTTCTTTCTAACTCATCAACAATCTGTGTTATGCAGATAACACAACTCTACTGAGACTGAAGACCTGAAGTGTTAGCTGTAGAATATTAAGGACTGCAGCCTTCAATATGGATTGAAGCTCAACATCAAAAAAAGAAAAATTCCCACCACTATGGCGATTGGCAGCATCATGATAGATGGTGAAAAGATAGAGATTGTTAACAGTTTTAGTGCGCTTGGCTCCATAAAATACTCCTGGTACCAGCAACCAGGAAATAAAAAGACGAATTACATTGGGAAAGTCGGCTGTCAGATACCTCTCCAAAATACTGAAGAGCAACAATGTCAGTCTAGAGACTAAGATGTGTCTGATCCAGGCCCTGAACTTTGCAACTATTTGCTATGTATCAGAGAGCTGGACAATTACTAGGAATGACTGAAGGAGAATTGATGTCCTTGAGCTGTGGTGCTGGAAAATATATCATGGACTCTTAGTAGAACAAGTTTGTCCTAGGGAGGGTGAGACCAGGCTGCCCCTTGGAGGCGAGGTTTCTGAAGCTTTGTCTGACATCTTTAGTGCAGTTTAGAGAAATTTTTTCATTTACTTGTGTTTATAAACTTTCATATCCTTAATTTTGAAATTCCAAAGTAGTGAGTTATCAAATCATTTCATTATTCAATTTTACATTATTCAGTCAGAAAATTAGTTTTCCCACAATTTTATTTTCAAATGATTATTTTAAATTTTAAGTATCAATCTTGATTTTTATCTAGGGATGAGGTGGAGAGAAAATGTAATTAATTTAATTATCTGATAACTCTTCAGTGGTCACAAAGATGATACATTTGAAAAACATTCTAACATCTTGTTCCTAAAGACAGAATGCCAACAGATGTTGGTATAATTTGGTATATCATTTTAGTATTTTTAAGACATTCTGATAAAATGGTCTTCTGTTAAAATAAAAAATATATTTTTGCAATATATCAAAGGTAAATAATAATAAAACCATGTTTTACTTTCAATGACTATTTTCTTGGCAAAATCCCAAAGCACTACATCACTTACACAAGTATAGACTCCATAAAACCGAGCCGAGGAATAAAAGAAGGCTAATACACAATGCAACTGCCATGATTAATGTTAGAAAAGAATGTGTTCAGAAGAGGGAATTAAAAACAGAGCAAAACAAAACAGCAAAAGACACAATTCTACAATATAGTATATGAAACACTTAAATAACCAACATGATAAATTCAATAGCTTTGGGGTGGTACTGGCAATGGGGGAAAGAATAGCCTATGAGTTAATGTTTGACTTATGACAACTCCAAGTGTAACAAGGTGGATCTAATATTTAGGAACCCAATATACTTGGTACCAACAGTCAGGAGACCAAGAGAAGTATTGCATTTGTAGTCAGGGACCTCTTCAAATTATTGAGGAGTAGTGATGTCAGTTTGAGGACTAAGGTGCACCTGATTCAATCACTTTCCAATCACTTGTCATGAATCTGAGAGATGGGCAATGAAAAGGATGATGGAAGAATTAACTGATGGCTTTGAGTTGTGGTGTTGGAAAAGAGTACTGAATATCCCATGGACTGCCAAAAGAACAAACAGAATTCTCTTGGAGAACGTGCAACCAGGGTGTTCCTTGGGGGCAAAGATGAGAAAGTTTTTTTATCACATACATTGGGCATGTTGTTAGGAGAGACTCTTTCTTGGAGTAGGACATCATGCTTAAGAAGATGGAGGGACAGTATAACAGAGTAAGACCTTCAAACAAATGAATTTAAATAGTGACTGCAGAATGGACTTTAGGATGTAAGAGATTGTGAGGATGGCATAGGATAGGGCGAGGTTAAGATCCCAGGGTCTTTATGAGTTATGCTCAATTTGGTAGCACATAGCAATAATCACAACATCTGATAAAGTTAAATCACTTTAAGAAAATGTCAGCATTCCAGTGCATAAAATTCCACTGATGCATATTTTAATAAGCTTGTCGATTGCTTATTATGTGCTCAGTGATCAATGCTTGGAATGTTGTAAACATCTCATTGAGAGTAATATCAGAATGAAGTTTAGTCCTATGATTCAATAAATTGATCCTCTATTTAAAAAATAAGTATATGGGGGAAAATCTATATTGTATATAGAAAGTAAGGGAATATATTGTATATACTGAATTTCTTGACCAATAATGAATGAGGAAAATATTTCATTTTTCTCCTTCCCATGTGTATTTGATTTAGCTTGATAAAATAGCACACAATTAAGTGTTGTGGTACACAGTTGGTTAAACCTTTGACTAACCAACTTAAAGGTTGCCCATGTGAATTCACAAGAGGTACCTTGATAAACAATCCTGGAAATGTACTTCTGTAAGGTCACAGCCTTGAAAACCCTATGGAACAGTTCTACTCTGCACATATGAAGTCGTTATGAATTAGAATCGACCCACTAACCACTTGCTACAATAAGGCCATGTAACCTAGAAAATTAGCATACCTGAGCCAGTACTGTTAAGAACAAAAGAATTTTAAAAGAACATTCAGATGTAGGTTGTTTTCAATCTTCTTCCAAGTACATTGGATAATCTTTCCTTTACAAACATATTTCCATTCTTCAAACATAGCTTCTTTAGTTGAATTGAGAATAAGCAATAATATTTTAGATATATAAATTCAAGAAGGAATGTTATTCTTGCCTTTTTATAATTTTTCATTTACTCCAAATTTATGATATGGGATATTATGAAGGATACACAATCACATTAAGGTTTAGGTTTACCATGTGCTGAAAAAAAATAAAATTTAACTCATGATACTTAAAAAAGTGAATGCAGTGCTTTATTAAAATACTGAATATACTCTGTTATAAATTCACAATTTTTAATATGAAGGAAATATTTAAAGACACAAATGAGTTTATAGTAAATGAAAATGAGATAATTTATAGAAAATAATATTGCTTTGAATCCACATCAACAATTTTCTTTGAAGTAAATTGATGTCTATATTGAGTTAATTCCAACCCATACTGACCCTCCACCAGTTGTTTATGGCTATAATAATAACAGGAGGAAACTTCCCATCTTTCTTCAACAGACAAGTTTGTGGATTTGGAGTGAGAGATACATGGCATATCTTTAGTTGTTCAACACACTATTGACAGTGTCATCAGACTTTTTAAAACATGATCAATAAGATGTTGCACACATATAACCCATGGTCACTTAATCTCTTTTGACTCATGGAAACCATCTATTGAACTCCTAGGTCAGAGATCTCTGCCAAGTACAATGTCTATTTAGAGACTAATGTGTAACTGATCCAGGCCATGGTCTTCACAATTACTTGTTAAGCATGAGAGAGAGAGAGAGAGAGAGAGAGAGAGCGCTGGACAGTGACTAATGATGACA
Organism: Elephantulus edwardii; assembly: GCF_000299155.1. Taxonomy (NCBI): domain Eukaryota; kingdom Metazoa; phylum Chordata; class Mammalia; order Macroscelidea; family Macroscelididae; genus Elephantulus; species Elephantulus edwardii. The sequence continues at coordinate 5,404,753 of NW_006399869.1, read as the reverse complement.
GAAGAACAACTGACGCCTTTGAGTTGTGGTGCTGGAGAAGAGTATTAAACATACCATGGACTGTCAAGAGAACAAACAGGTATGTCTTAGAGAGGATGGAAAGAAGTTGCTCCTTGGAAGCAAGGATATTTAGGCTTCATCTCACCTACTTTAGACATGTTGTGAGGAGTGTCCAGTCCTTGGAGAAAAACATCATGCTTGAAAGGGTTGAGGGACAGTGTAGGATGGGAAGATCCTGCATGAGATAGATTGGGACAGTATCTGGGGTAATGGAGGTAGATGTGCCAGATAATAACTTTTGCTCAGGATAGGGCAGAGTTCTTAGTTATTGTGCATAGGGTCACAATAGGTTGTAGTCAACTCTACAGCAAACAACAACATAGCAATTTTATCAACAATCCTGCCCTATTCTGCCCCATCCTAAAAGATCTACAATGCTCAAGCCAACTCTTATAGTTAATATGTAATTCCATCTGTGTTAAGATACTCCTCTTTTCCACTGGCCTTCTGCCTTTATCAGAATGCTCTTTCTTTTCCAAGGGCTAGTCCCTCTTGACAACAAGCCAAAAAGATGTAAGATGAAGTTTTATCATCCTTGCCTCTAACTAGCACTCTAGTTTCCCTTCTTATAAGAAATTTATTTGTTCTTTTGTCAGATCTATGGTAAATTCAATAATTTCAATAACATCACATTAAAAAGCATGAATTCTTCTTTGGTCTTCTGTATACATTATCCAACTTTTAGATGTTTACAAACCAATTGAAAATACCGTGGCTTAGATTAAATGCAGCTTAATCATTAAACTAACATCCTTGCTGTTTAGTATTTTAAAGAAATACTAGATAGATTTTCATAATCTATCACATATTTTGTTTCTTAACTGTTATAGGAATGAACATGAGTGTGTCATAGATTATGATGATGGCATATAGTTCAGCTCTATTGTTCATAGGGTTGCTCTGAGTCATACAACCACCACCACCACCACGACTATTGATTTCGGATACATGTACAATTAAAAACATTAACAACCTCAATGTTTAACCATTTAACCTGATATTACTAATTGTTTCATTTGTGAGGATTTCTGTTTTCTGACTTGAAGCATATTCCACATCAAAGGCTCTAGTCTTTGATTCTTTGACAAGCCAGTGGTACAAATTTCAGTATCAAAGCAACCTATAAGTTATCTCAATACAGTAAACTGATAGACAAGTACTGTATCAATTTGAACAATGTTCTCTCCAAACACAAAAAACTGCCAATTGATTTTTACCTTTAATGGCAAATCAGTCCCCACACAAGGCCAGAGGGCCACAAGTCTTCAGTCCCGACTAACTTTTAATCACAAAGTCCCATTCAGAATGTCCTGATAGGTTTAAATAAGAGTCTTTCAGCCTACAACTGCTAATCAAACAGTTTACATTTCATTGTTAATTAAACCAAAACAACCAATCAGCTTACACCTAAAAATAAGTTATGTTTATAAACTTACACTTTAAGTTAATTTTTACTTTTTTTAAAGCTATATATAATAAACAACATTCCATTTTAAAAATATTCAGGATAAATAAGGGGCTATTTTTAAAATATACTTTCCTAATTTCTGAATATTCCTTACAACATTTTTCAGTAAGAAGAAAATGGAGATGTCATATCTTAATATTGATAAAAATATTTTATATAGGTTTTATGTCCTTTCTATGTTATCGTAAAAGTTATTCAGGGGAAAATCTGAATAATTAGCCTAACTCAAAATATATTCATGAAAGTTATGTAAACTTAGGTATAGAAGAAAATTTATGCTCTGTTTAGTATTATAGTTAAAATTATTTATGAAGAGCCAGAGAAATGAAATAAATATTCCAAATAATATTTTGGTTTTTGCAGTGTATTTTTTTAGTGTGAAAACTAATGATGGTATTCTCAAAACAGTTCACTAAAGGATTTAATATAAATGGAAAGACTATATAAATTGTAAATTATAATTTTTATCATAAAAATTAATCATGTTATATAATGTACAAAATGCAGGAAGTGACATTAGCATTTCTTTCATTTTATATTTATTCTCCTCAAGAACTGGACTTATAATTTATTAAGTCTGTAACTCCTCCATAAGTAATAATCATTACTGGATCTAATGATTTAGTTTTTAAATTTCTAAAATTTTTAAATTTTAAATGATTTAATATACATATGCCTTAACTTGAAAAGCCCTCGAGTCCCAGTAGTTATATGCTCATTTATTAATGGAAATGTCAGTTCTGAATCAACAGCTGTTCATAGGGAAAATATGTGATAGTCTGTTTCTAAAATGATTATATAGACTCAGAAACCGTGGGGGGGAATTGTAATCTGTCACTAGGTGTAAAAAACTATTTGACAGCAGCAGGTTTAGAGTTATTAGACTTTTTGAGTTCTCTAGTAGTACACATTTTGTAAAAGGTTAACAATAAATATTTTTATTGAATATGTGTTTATGCAAAACACTATTATCTGCAATATGGAATATGCAATTAATTATAACCAGGCAATTAATTTGAGCTGGTGGTGGGTTTTTGAAGAAGATTCTTTTAAATAAAGAGATTTTCCAAAAGAGATAAGTTGGGTGAAGAGAAGTGAAATATACAAGAAGAAAATTTTGATGAGGACTTCGTATCAATTATATTTAAAAAACATTTTTTATAAAATAAAAAATCCATGAATGATTGAATGAAAACAAAATACGATTTCTAAACTTTCACTCAAAATTTTATAAAGGAAAAGCAAAAAAGTCTGTGGCATTTATAAAACAATTTTATTTTAAGCCAAGTTGTAGGAAAAAATAAAAGAATTTAAAAAAAACAGAATTCCTAATCAGTTATAAAACAGTTAATATATGCACACATTTCCTAGGAACCAGATTGTTGTTATTGTTTGCCTTGGAGAAGGAATCAATGCATAGCTGACTCTCCAGTAGGTTTTCTGAGGTGGTAAATCATATGGAAGGAGATTAGTCAACCTTCTCCCACGGAATAGCGAATGAATTCAAACTGCATGTCTTGGGATTGCAGCACAACTTTTTACCCCTAGTACACCAGAGATCATTTGTTAGAAAGTATAAGTTTATTCCGTACATTGGCTACTTTTAAGTATCATTAATAGTAGATTATAGTTTCCTTTCATGCTCCCATAATCATAATTTGAGGGTGCATGGAAACTCCCAGAGAATGGTGATAATGACAGATACAACAGTAGATTCTTGCCATTATGATTACACATGACCATAAACAAAGGCAGGAATTAAATTGTCTATGGAAAATTCATGTGTTCTACACCTAGAACCCCTCAAAATTAAATGTAAGCAATTTTCCTATTTAAAAAGGTCTTTATTTTACAACAGTGGTACCATGCAGCACTTGTCCTTTTGTGACTGAGATACTTCACTCAACATAATGTCCGACAGGGCCACCCATTTTGTATAATATTTCATGAGTTTCTTGTTTTTCAATGCGGCATAGTATTCCATTGTGTGAATATACCACAGCTTTTCTATCCATGCATTTGTTGATGGGCACTTAGGTTTCCAACTCTTTGTTATTGTGAACAAAGCTGCGATAAACATGGGTATGAAAATATCAGCCTGGGAGGCAGTTATGGTTTCTTTAGGGAATATTCCCGGTAATGGAATTGCTGGGTCAAATGGTTTTTCTATTTGCAACTTTTTGAGAATGCGCCATACAGCCTTCCATAGTGGTTGTACCATTTTACACGCCCACCAAAGGAGAATAAAGGTTCCAGTTTCTCTGCAACCTCACCAGCATTTGCTGTTTGCTGATCTGTTAAATTTTGTTATTCTTATGATATCTCATAATTGTTTTGATCTGCATCTCTCTTAGAGCTAGGGATTTTGAACATGTATTCATGTATTTGTCAGCCATTTGAATGTCTTCTTTGGTAAAGTGTTCATATTTTGTGCCCATTTTTCAATTGGGTTATTTACCTTTATCTTTTGTGCCACTATTGTAGAATCGGACTGATATTAGAGTTGGTGTGAGGTTGAGAAAAATTGCATAAAATATGTATACTGCATTGAAACAGATGAGGGAGAGAACTGTTTGAAAGTGATATATTATTGTGTATTATGATTATGACAAGAGTCCAGAATGAAGATTGCATAGGGGAGTGTACTCGGGGCAGTGTGGGGGGATTCTATATCAATGAAATAATTTTTCTTTTACTTTTCTAAGTGAAATACGGAATGGGGAGGGGTAGGCAGGGAGAAAAATGCAACAGTGAATGTATGGAAATCTATAATCTCTGTAAACATTCATTAAAATTAATTTAAAAATAATTATTTAAAAAATAATAATTTAAAAATAAAAATAACATTTAAAAAATATATAAAAGGCTATTTATTCCTGTTTCAGCATTTACATGATTATTTTTGCTTAATTTTAACCAGTCAGTTAAGTGAATGAGAATAAGGGCATTTTCATTACAATTGCTGACACTAAAACCTCTTTCCTCAGGAAATTACAGTCTTACCTCATACTAAAACATATGCAAAACTAAGAAAATAAAAAAATTGCATAGTAGTTTGCATGAATGATATTAAATAAGAAAGTATAGATAAAATACAATTGTCTCATAGTCGGCAAATGAAATATTTGAACATCAAAGTGAGAGAATGCAAAGAATTTCTCTAACTAAATGGTTTTTATTTATTTATTTATTTAATCTATTCCACTGGCACTGGAATGTTTATATCTATAGAGACAATCCCAAAGACCACAGTCAAAAATATATATTGTTATTGTTATTAGGTATCGTCATTGAGTCTAATATGATTCAGTGACCCTATAAACAATCCGAACACTGTTCTATCTTGTGCCATCTTCATAATTTTTATATATTTGAGCCCATTGCTGCACTCTCTGTGTAAATTCATCTTGCCGAGGGTCTTCCTCTTACTTATTGAGCTTTCACCTATCCAAGTTTGATGTACGTTTCCTAGGAATCATATCAACATGCCAAGTAAGTAAAAAGTTTTGCCAGTCTTTGCTCTAAGCAGCTGTATTTTTGTGAAGACACACTTATTTGTTCTTTTGGAAGTTTATGAGATATTCATCACTCTCTCCAATACCATAATTCAAAGGCATTATTTTTTCTCCTTTCATCTGTATTTTTTATCCAGTTATAAGATGTTGTTGTTGTTATGTGCCATCGAGTCTTATGGGTTGTAGTCGACTAGATGATACCTAATAACAACAAACAGAATATCAGGGATTTTTTCTGGACCTAACAATCTCAGTCTTGCAGGAATTATTTTGGTTTGCCTCTCCCATTAATCATATCAGAATTAAAAATGTTTCCATCTTTCCAAATTTAAAGACATCAATTTTTCTACCATTCTTACTCATTGTCCAACTCTCTGAGCATAGCAAATAAATGCAAAGACCATGGCCTGGATCAGGCGCACCTTAGTTTCTAGACTGACGTCATTGCATCTCAGGGCCCTGGAGAGGTCCCTGGCAGCAGATTTACATAATGCAATTTGTCTTTTGATTTCCTGACTACTGGTGGCAAGAGTGTTGATTGTGGAGTCCAGGAAGCTGTAACTGTTTACAACCTAAATGTTTTCTCCATCTATGATGGGGCTGCCAACTGACTCAGTGGTGAGAATTCTTGTTTTTCTGATGTTGAACTTCAATCCATATTGAAGACTACAGTCCTTAAGACCTTCTACAGCAAACACTTCAGGTCCTTCTCAGTTTTAGCAAGCAAAGTTGTGTCATCTGCATAACATAGGTTGTTATGAGTTTTCCTCCACTTCTGATGCCACAGTCCTCCTCATAAAGCTCAGCCTCACAAATTATCAGTTCTGCATACAGATTGAAAATGTATGGATACAGAACACATCCCTGATGTGCTCCTTTCCTGATTTTGAACTGTATTGTGTTTTCTTGCTCCAATTTGACGATTGCTTTGAGTATAGGTTTTTCGTGGGCACAATCAAGTGTTCTGGGATTCCCATTTTCCTCAAGGTTAGCCACAAGTACATATGAGTTTTATTTTTTGTTTTCTTTGTTTTACTTGTTTATAATTTAAACATTCATAAGACAAGTAATGTAATTTGTGAAGAAAAATGTGTAACGAAGGTACTTTTTTACCTATTTTCACGTACTTTGGTTTTCCTAGGACAAAACACATAAAGAAACTTTGTAATTTATTTTAAGGCATGGAAAAATGTAAAAATTAAAATGGAAAATTCTTCAATTGCTTTTGTTATTGTTGATTGTCACTGAGTCGAGTATGACACATACATATACTATGAACAAAAGGCCTGAAGCCTTTCTATAACTATTGAAATTTATCAAAGTTCGTAGTTTCCAAAGGCATGCTGTTTAGGAAGTGGATGCCAATCCTGCTGCCTGTTGTATTTTTCAAAATATAATGATAAATAAAATATGAAATTTGAAAGTTTATTGTTATTGTTGTTAAGTCTCATTGAGCCCCACCAAACACTGTCCACCATACGTAACTATTATCACATTTGACACATCAGAGTCACAGCGTTTAGTATCACAGCAACCACGAGTGACCTATGTACAGTAAGTGAACCAGTGATATGACACTTAGAAAAAGGAAAGTGTACTAGTAGAGCTAAATTTTCAAATTATAACGCTTAATGGTTAATAATTCAATAAACATCTCTTATTTGAAGTATGGCTTTTCTTGCCCTTTCTTTTTGGAATTCATTGGTGGAGGGAACAGTTTATTAGGAAGATTTTTTTTTAGGAAGATTTTTTAAAATCTAAAATGAACTTGTAAAAAAAGGTCATGTGCTTTCTTTTAGCCCAAAGAAAAATTAAAAAGAAAAATACTATTCAATCAAATAAATGTATAGAAAATATTGACTTATATTTAATATGTAATGTTAAAAATAATTGTTTATTCCATAATATAAATCCTTTTATGCCAATAAAATGAGTAAATCAAGAAAGACAACATAAACCTAGATTTTAAGTAATATGTTACTTTTAAGTAACTGTTACTTTTAACAGTTAAAGTAATATATTAAGTGATAGTTAATATACTATAACGAGAAAAAAAGCCTGCCCAAGTTCTTAGAACAAATAAAGGAAATGAAATTCATAGTAAATACCTACACAAACCAAAATAATACATTCTGCAAAACTGCTGCAAAGGTTTTCTAAAGAACCAATATGTCACTGTGAACTCTGTGGAATGTCTGAGCCACATTATGGTATTTGTACAATAAGTATGACTAAAGAATTGATAGCTTTGAATTAGAGTGTTGGCAAAGAATATAATAAAGCTTGAAATGGTGAAGAGTAAACAAATCTGTTTTGAAAGACTATAGCTAAAATGTTCCTTAGATGCAAAAGCAAAGATAACGACACTTTGTTTAACTTACTTTGGGTGTGTTACCAAGAGTAGCTAGTCACTGGAGAGATCATTCTTGGTAAAGTAGAGAGAGTAAAAGATAAGACTCTCAGGGAGAAGTATTTACATAGTTTCTGTTACATATGGGCAAGCATAGCAAAGACTGTGAGCATAACTGAGAAATAGGCAATATAACCTGTTATACACATATGAGCTCTGTCAGTTGTAATTGATTGGTAGGACCTAACAACAATGTCCCCACCACACTAAAACTCCCATGTTGTTGTTGTTGTTATGTGCCGTCGAGTCGCTTGTATAGCGACCCTAGGTACAACAGCCCTAAGCTCTGCTCTGTCCTGTGCCATTCGCACAGTCTCCGATATATCTGGTTTAACCCTTTCCAGGACGAATTGGCAAAACTTTATTTCTCAATTTGCTATTTGATTGAAAAAATGTTTATGAAATGACTTTTATAAATATGATGTAATTGAAATATTCCCTAATAAAGGAATACTAGATGTACCTAAAGGGGAAATTAAAATGTTAAAACTAATAAAAAGGTAATCAATTCACTTAAAATATCATTAATTTTATTATCATAGAGAGAAATGTTGATACATAAAGACATTTGATTGCTCTTGTATATCTTCACATGATGATGATATAAGGAGCTGCTTAAATTGTTAAAAATCACCACCAAAAAAACCCCAGCAAACCCCAATACACAACCAAGAAACCTGTGTAGAGCAGGTTGCAAATAAGTCCTGAGGGGTTAAAGCATCCAGCTGGAGTGCATGGCCCATCTGTCTGATTAGCACACTGACTGAAAGGAAGTGACAGGTACTTTCTATATTTATCTAATCTTTAAATTCCAGGAACCTTATTTCATTAAATCATAGCTTTCTAGTAGGATTGTAAAAGCTCTCCCTCTGGTTATTCCTTTTAATCTAGATCTGTCTCAAGAGTACTACTTGGAGAACATTTCTCTATTGATAAACTCTACTTATCTCTTTCTAGGATATCAGTGGGGAGGAAAATTGCCTGAGTTAAAATGTTGTTGGGTTTTTTAATGTATATAAGGATAATTCGGTCATTATTCAAATTTACTAAACTAAAATTTTATTGGAGTAAAGCATTTATATGTATCTACTACCAGATGGTTCGTCTAATATACTTTGGACATGTTGTGAGGAGAGACAGGTCCTTGGAGAAGGACATCATACTTGGGAGGGTGGAGGGACAGCACAGGAGGGAAGGCCCTCTATGAGGTGGATTAATTCAGTGACTGGGATAATCGGGATGGGAGTGTCAGAGACAGTGCGATTGGCACAGGACAGAGCAGAGTTTAGGGCTGTTGTACATAGGGCCGCTATGAGTTGCAAGGGACTCGACGGCACATAAAAACAGCAACAACAACAACTACTAGATGGACTGACATAGTGTCAACTGCAATGGGTTTGACTATATCTGAGATAATGAGAATGGCATAGTACAGGGAAGAGTTCAAATCTATTTTTTCACAGTGTTGCTATAAGTAATAATCAACTTGATGGCACCTAGAAACAACAACAACAACAACAACTCATAAGAAAGGTGTGCATTAGAGCTTGATCCTTTATCCATACCTATTCAGTCTGTATGCAGAACAAATCATATGATGAGTTTGACTTTATAAAGAAGAAGGTTTTATTAGGATTGGAGGAAAACTTAACAACCTATGTAATTGCACATAGAGCAATTCAAGTTTCAATATGAATTATATCTTCTAGTTGTTGTATGTACATGCCTCACGTCTCCAGAGACCCATAGTGACCCTATGCACAACAGCTCTGAAGCCTGCCCTGTGTAGAGACAGTCTCACCGACACTGACACACTTACCCCCACTGCCCTAGTTACTGTATTAATCCATCTCATTTGCGGTCTTCCTCTCCTGCACCGTCCTTCTGTCCCCCTGAGAATGATATCCTTTTCCAAGGATCAGTCCCTCCAGGACATGAGCTCAAAGCATGTGAGATGGAACTTCAAAACCTTAGCCTATAAGGAGAAACTTGGTTTCACCCTCTCCAAGACAGACCTATTTGTTTTCTCAGTAGTTCATGGTATGTTCAAGATTCTTCTCTAGCACCAAAACTCAAAGGCATCAATTCTTCTTCTGCCATCCTTAGTCATTGTCCAGCTATCTGATGAATAAGAAGTAATTACGAGGACCATAGCCTGGGTCAGACACACCTTGGTCTCGAACTGAGATTGTTGCTTTTCAGTACTCTGGAGGTGTCCCCAACAGCAGACTATACTTAATGCAATTTGTCTTTTGATTTCCTGACTGTTAGTGCCAAGAATGTCAAATGTGGAGCTGAGCAAGCTGTAATCGTTATTAACCTCAACTACTTCTCCAGCCATCATGGTCCTGCCAATTGTTCCAGGGCCAATCAGTAACATTATGAGAGAGAAAAGATTGAAATTGTCAATTATTTCATCTTACTTCAGGGAGCTCTGGTGGCCTAGTGGCAGGAAGCTGTATTGCAAAGCCAGAGGTGCACAGTTCAAATCCTCCAGATGCTCTGCTGGAGAAGGAGGGACAATGTCCTCCTGTACCAGTCAGATCTGATTTGACGGTACACACACACAAAATAAGAAAATTTTTTGAAAAAAAATTTAAAAAAGGAGACGACCTTGATCATCCTGAACTATCTTCAATCCACTATCAACACCTTGGTATAAGCAGTCAAGAAATTAAAAGACATATTGCATTGGTAAAGTCTGTGTCAGGGAGGACTCTAATGTACTGAAAAGCAATGAGGTTAGTTTGAAGACTAAGGTGTGCTTGATTAATGCCATGGTCTTTTCTTTCAGTCACCTGCTATGTATCTGAGAGCTGGACAATGACTAAAAATGACAAAAGAAGAATTGGTGCCTTTGAGTTGTGGTGCTGGAGCTGGTGCTGAATGTCACATAGACTGTCAAAAGAGTCCAAGAATATATCTTTGAGAAAGTGTAGTGAGTGTACTTCTTAGAGGTAAGAATGGCAGAGCTTCATCTCACCTTCTTTGGGCACGTTGTTAGAAGAGGCTATATCTTGGAAAAAGGCATTGTGCTTGGAAAAGTAAAAGGTCATCAAAAGAGAGGAAGACACTCAAGGTGGATTGAGACAGTGGCTGCAGCAATGGGATCAACAAGCAATGGGATCAAGAATATTACAGATGATAAGGACAAGATAAGATTCAGATCTGAGGTTCATAAGGTCACTATTAGTTGTTGTCAACTTGACAGCATTTAACTGTTTTTAATTTAACAACAGTATTTGCATGTTTACAGATTACTCAGGAGGTTGGGCTCCACGAGGAGAAATGCGGGGTCAAGATTGGTGAAAGATCTATCAACAATCTGTGTTATGCAGATGACACAACCCTGCTTGCTGAAACTGAGGAGGACCTGAAGTGCTTGCTGCAGAGGGTCAAGGACTGCAGCCTCCTATATGGATTGAGGCTCAGTGTCAAGAAGACAAAGATTCTCACCACTGCATAAGGATGGATGGTGAAGAGATTGAGATTGTTCACAGCTTTAGTCGGCTTGGCTCCACAGTCAACACTCTTGGCACCAGTAGCCAGGAAATTAAGAGAAGTGCAGCAATGAATGAATGGAAATCCAAAATCTCTGTAAATGGTCATTAAAATTATTAAAACAAATTTCAAAAGAAGGCATATTGCCATGGTAAAGTCTGCTGTTAGGGACCTCTCCAAAGTACTAAAAAGCAATGATGTCTCTCTGGAGATCAAGGTGCATCTGATACAGGTCATGGTCTTTGCAATCACTTGTTATGCATCAGAGAGTTGGACAATGACCAAGGAGGATAGAAGGAGAATTGATGCCTTTGAGCTGTGGTGCTGGAGAAGAGTACTGAGAATACCATGGACTGCTAAAAAAACAAACAGATTCATCCTTGAAAGGGTTAAACCGGGTGGCTCCTTCGAAGCAAAATTCTGAGGCTCCATCAAACATACTTTGGACATGTTGTGAGAAGAGACCGGTCCTTGGAGAGGGACATCATGCTTGGGAGGGTGGAAGGACAGTCGGGATGGGAGTGTCAGAGATGGTGTGATTGGCAAAGGACAAAGCAGAGTTTAGGGCTGTCATACATAGGGTCACTATGAGTCGCAAGCGACTGACGGCACATAACAACAACAGCAACAGCATTATATGTAATATAAGACCATATATACTTAATTTGTAGCACTTTGCTTAAAGAGGTAAAAGAAATGCACTCATAAATATTTCAGATATTCACATGATTGCCCTTTGACAATAAATTTTAATATTATCTAATTATTATTAATATTATTAACAATAATACCTATTATTGTTCTGTATTTGAATAATGTAATATTTGGGAGCTGGTCTCTCTTATGAGAAGATACTATACCATAAACTTTTGTGAAGAATAATGTGACAGAATATGGGATATTTTTTATTCAGTTACTTCTGCATGTCTTTCTCCTTGTTTTTGCAGTCATTATTTATTCTTTTTTTAGTTATTAGTGAGACAATTTGTATACATAAAAATTTGAGAAGAGTAGATACTGAAACACATGATGATGAGAATGATAAGTAATGAGAAACCCATATGATCTATTCTTTCAAATCTCTAAGGAAATAAGTTCTGTGCAAGCATAGAAGAAGTACAACTAGATGGGAGATTATGATGAATTTTTATGAAACCTTGATCTAAAGAAAGCAAGAATATCAAGTAACAAGAAAACTACTCAGACTTTGATTACTGATGTTCAAAGTTATATTTATTCTAATCAATGTTAGGGCTTTTACTCATATGTATATATAATTATATTTTATAAAACAAAATGTTGATATGGTTAGATATCTAAATGAATACAGGATGATTATTCAGTAATTACTTCAAGTAATTACTTCAAGTCAAAGAGCAAAAGTAAATGAAGGTACAATATATTCATAGTAGTTACTGAACTAGGGAACTCTGGTGGCCTGTTTTTAATGAGCTATGCTGCCATACAAAGGCATGAGGTTCGTTCTTTCCTTTTTTCTTTATTCACTGCATTTTCTTTATTTTTTGTTTTGTTCTTTTCCTCTCCATTTTATTTTTGTTTTGTATTAGTTGGCATTCAAAATTTGTATACATTAGCAGTATCTTTCCTTTACATTGTATTTCCTTTTTAATTTTTTTACTGTTATTATTATTATTAATTTCAATGAACATCTACAGAGATTTTGGAATTCCATTAATTCAATGAGTTTCTTTCTTATTCACCATTGCGCCATCGGAAAAAGGTAAACTCCTACATGAAATTTACTGTCTCTGGAAAGCTACTGACAGGTCAGCGAAGAGTCAGTTCCAACTTAGCAGTGCACAACAGTTACTCAAGTAATACAGACAAGAAACACTGAGCGACACATTAAACCATGCACATTTTTAATACATCCGACACAATAACATCATTACATTGGAAAGTGTAAATTCATTAATTCTTTTTTGTTTGAACAAGTAGCATCAACAATCAATTACAACTTTCAGATAGAAAGAATATTTTTTTTAATAAAACAGGACATCTTTAAAAATAAACATCAAATCCATCATGTTTGAAGCTATTTAAGGGCTGATGGTAACATGCCTATCTTCCAAACAATGTTTACCACTGGTAAGTTTCTTCAAGTAAACTATGGCTCATAGCAATCCTTTGAGTATTCAATTTGTTGAGGGTCTTTCCCTCTTACACTGACCCTCCACCTTTCCAAATATTTCTAGAATTACTAGAAAGATGATAGGAAATGGTTTGCTCTTTACAACCTAATCGAGGATGGGATGCTAATATTTTGTTAAAGTGGAAGTGAAATAAAAAAATGAAAAATGTGAAAACCATGTATCTTGTATTTTGGTTTGTTGTATTTTTGTTCTTGTTGTTTTTTACTGGTGGCCTAGTGACAAGAAGCTGAGCTGCAAAATTGAAGGCATTTCCTCCCACGCAATTAAGTTCCCTTGAAAAACACTCCAGAGGTCATCTAAGGGTTGATTTTTGACTCTGTGGTACACTACACACACACAGAGAGAGAGAGAGAGAGTCTCGTGCACATATACACACATATGCATGGAACACAGTAAATTTGTTCAGTTTTCAATAGTAAAAAAAATATGTTGCTAATTAGGAGTCCGTCTTAAATCTTAATGATACAATTATGCTAAAGTTTCAAAATAAAATTCATTCTAAAATCAAATAACTCAAATCACAATAGATCATATAAGATGAAAAGTTTTAAGCATATTATATTGCAAAGTTAGATGAAAACTGACATTAAAACAGCATAAATGATGATTTGTTCACCACTTCTCTGCACTATAATCAATATTTTCAAATGCAAGGTAGAAACCTACTGTTTCCTTTCAGATCACTTCAGCAACACATTAGCCTGCCAAGTCAGTGCACAAACAATCATAAAGGTCAGCAAAAGTTAAGAGTCACAGTGGAATGGAAATTCTAATAATAGTCTGTAAATGGAATTACCTATAACTTTGACAAACAGAAAAAAGGTTATAGTTATAAAAGTGAGCAAGACAGGACTGGATAATTCTGAAAACTTAAGTGAGCTGGGAGTAATGATGAGATGCAAAGGAACCAAAGAACAAGGTTAAGAGATCAAAAACTTAGTCACAAATGTCTGCCTTCTGGATAAAGATCACAGATCTGGAGGAAAAAAAGAGAGTATTTTTAAAATTTTAGTGTGCATAAGAATCACTGGGGAACTTGTTAAAACTAAAGAATCCTTGGACTCTTCTCCAAAAGAAGGAAATTGATTCAGTTAGACTCTCATAAAACATTTTTTTTTAAAAAAAGTGTTCTTGGTAAAAAAAAACATTCTTGGTATAAGCTTTTTTCTTACCATTTCTCTCAAAATTATATTGGAAATATGAAATAAAAACAAACACCTCCTTTGAAGACTACAATTATGCTTTTTGTTGTTCTATGCATTTGGAACCAAATACATTATTTTCAGTTATGCTATTTTTTTATGCTCCCTAAAATTTGTTTCCATAAACTGAATGCACAGATATATGTGTTTGTGTGTCTAAACAGGAGAGATTTGTTTGTTCATGGTATACTTCCTATGTATATTTACATTGTTATTGTTGTTGTTGTTGTTGTGTACTATAAAGTGGGAACTGACCCAAAATGATGCCCAGGTGGGTTTTCAGAGGCAGTTAACCACACAGGAGAAGATTGCCTATTTATATACATGCTTATTTACTTAGCAAGTGAGTGGAAATTTGTTTTACAGTAAGATTTTAGAGTAACAATGACTGCACAGAAGATTGTACTCCAATTTGCAAATCACTGAATGGAACAATAAATACAGTTAGATATCGTTTTTGTGACTTTTGTTAGATGTCATCCAGTCAATGATGACTCACTTTGAGTCTGTAAACAATTAATCCATTCTACCCTAGGCAATTATCACCAATTTTATATAAGTGACCACAATGATTAATCAAGTACAACAGCTTTTATGTCATAAATATTAACCTATTTTTTTCTACTTGTGGTTTTTTTTTAGGAGGTTCTGGTGGCCTAGTAGCAAGAAGCTTCACTGCAATACCAAAGGCACACTGTTCGAGACCACAAGCTGTTCTATGGGAGATGGATGGGCAATCTCCTGCTGTGAGATTAACTGCCTCTGGAAACCCACCAGAGGGTCAGCTATCGGTTGGTTCTTATTAGATGGTACAGAACCACCATCACAACAACAACAATGGTTTCCTTTAAATTAATGGCTAAGGTGCGCCTGATACAGGCCATGATCTTTGCAATCACTTCTTATCATCAGAAAGTTGGGCAATAACTAGGGAGAACAGAAGGAGAACTGATGCCTTTGAGCTGTGGTGCTGGAGAAGAGTATTGAATGTACCATGGACTGCCAAGAAAACAAACAGATTCATCCCGGAGAGGGTTAAACCAGGCTGCTCCTTGGAGGCAAGGATTCTGGGGCTTTGTCTGACATATTTTGGGCATGTTGCAAGGAGGGACAGATACTTGGAGAGGGACATCATGCTTGGGAGGGTGGAGGGTCGGCGCAAGAGGGGAAGACCCTCTATGAGGTGGATTGATTCAGTGACTGGGGTAATCGGGATGGGTGTGTCAGAGTCAGTGCGATTGGCACAAGATAGAGCAGGTTTTAGGGCTGTTGTACATGGGGTCGCTATGAGTCATAAAGGACTTGACGGCACATAACAACAACAACTTGCCATTTCACACAATTTGGGCATGTTGCCAGGAGGGACCTGCCCTTGGAAAAGGACAGCATGTTGGGAAAGATAGGGGGGCACCATAGGAGAGGGACACTCTGGATGAGATGGACTGACACAGTGAATTGGGTAATGGGAGTAAGTATGTTGGAAGCAGTGAGATTGGTGCAAGATAGGATAGTGTTCAGACTATTGTGCATTAGGTTGCTACGATTCACAGTCAACTCAACAGCACTTAGCAATAATGTACCATAATCTTTCTCCTGAGGAGGAGTTTGTATCCATCTTCAAGTTGGTAATGTGACTGTCTATAATTAGTGACTTGAATGAAAAAGTTGGGAACAAGGAAAAAGGAGTGATAGTCTGAGAATATGGACTTGGTGACAGAAATAAGGCTGGAGACATAATGATAAAATTTTGTACAATCATTTATTCATTGCAAACAACTTTAATTTAAAAAAAAACAAAACAAAACAACAATGACTATATGCATATATCTCACCTGAATGTACTACAGAGGAATCAGATTGTTTATTTCTGTGGGAAGAATTTTTGGAGAAGCACAGTATCCACTGTGAAAACCAGGCCAAGGTACTGACTGTGGAATTGACTGTGAACTATCCCCATGTAATTTCAAATTGAAGCTAAAGATAATTAAAACAAATTCACAAAAAACAAAATTTGGCCTTTGGTCTATCCCACCTGAATTTAGAAATCATCCCATAAACAGTTTTAAGGAATTGAATACTAATGAATGAAGACCATACAAACTGTGGGATGATATAAAGAATGTCATCTACGAAGAAAACAAAAAGTCACTACAGAGACAGAGGAGGAAGGAAAAACCAAGGTAAATGTCAGAGGAGATTTCAAAAATTGCACTAGAATGCCAAGAAGCCAAAACAAAGTGAAGGGATAACAAAGTTAAAGAGTTATGGATCCCTAAGGGCAGATCAGAAAGATAAACTAAATAGTATAACAAAATGTATAAAGAGCTAGAGTCAGAAAAGAAAAAAAAAAGGAAGAACTCATTAGTCAGTATTCAAGTTGTAGAAACTGAAGAACTCATCCAGGCAATATATCAAATGATTCAGGGAGCATCAAAAGAAGATGGAAGGAATAAACAGTGTCACTATGTCAAAAAGATTTGGCTGACACAAAACCTTTTCAGGAATTAGCATATGATCAAGAACCAATAACAATAACGGTCTAAGTTCAAGCTACCTAGAAGGAATTGGCAAAAAAATAAGGTCCCAGAAATTGATGGAATAAGAGTTGAAATATTTCATCAATGAGATGCATCCCTGGGTGTGTTCACCAAGTTGTGCCAGGAAATATGGAAGAAAGGTACCCGGCCAACTGGTTAAAAAATGTCCATATTTAATCACATTCCCAAAAAAGGTCATCCTACAGAATGTGGAAATGATTAAACAATACCTCTAATATCCATATGCACACAATAAGATTGGTTAACCCACTAGCATTCGAACATATGCACCAGCAGCTAGAGCCAAAGAGGAAGAAACAGATTATTTCTATCAATTATTGTAGTTAGAAATTGATAGAATATGAAACCAAGATATGTTAATAATAATGGATGAATAGAATACAAACATTGCAAACAGAGAAGAATCAGTGGTTGGAAAACAAGGACCTGATGATAGAAAACGAAGCTGAAGATTGAAAGAGAGAATTTTGTACAGTCAATGACCTATTTATTGTAAATATCTATTATAGAAACGTAGGCAGAGATTATTACATGGTCTTTGCCTGATGGTATTCATGAGCTTCAGATCAATTACATCTGTGGAAGGAATCATTAGAGAAGTTTAATATCAGCTCTAAAAAATAGGCCAAGTACTGACTGTGAAACAGAACAACTTCTCACATACTATTGCAAACTAAAACTATAGAAGGTTAAATTCACAACATTCAAAATTTTCTTTGAGTCTATTCCAGATGAATTTAGAACAGTTTTGAGACCTTGAACATGAGTGAACAATGTCTAAATGAGATGTGGGAAGAAATCAACAACATCATCTATGAAAAATGCAAAATATCATTAAAAAGACAGATGAAGAATAGAAGATTGAGATTGTCTCAGAAAAGACTCTTAATATTCCACTCAAGATCCAAGAAGCCAAAGAAAAGGAAAAAAAATAAATCAGGAAGATAAGTAACTGAAGATTTTAAAGGCTGTTCAGGAAAACAAAGCAAAGTATTATAATGAAATAGCTAAAGAACTGAACTAGCTCACATTTCTTAAGCTGAAGGAACTGAGGAACACATTCAATCTTCAAGTTGCAATTATTTGTTATGCATCAGAGAGCTAGACAATGGATGAGGATGACAGAAGAAAGATCAATGTCTTTGAGTTGTTTTGTTAGGGAAGAATATTGAGCATTCTGTAGACTGCTAAGAGAACAAACAGCTTTGTCCTTGGTGGAGAGAAAGTGTCAAGAATGTCACAGTTGTCCCCCACTCCCTGTCCAGAACAGAGCACTTCCTGAGAAATTCTATAACATCTAAGGCAGCTAGGTCAAAGACCATACCAAATGACAGATCCTGATAAGGCTGTGGACCTGATCACAAAAGCTCAAACCCAACTTAATTAATACCCAGAGTTCTGAGAAGTACCATCTTTCCAAGTCTTTCCCAGGACTTCTATAAGAAGGAACTTCCTCTGATTGTCCACATGCCATTTTGACCTTTTTTGTTTGTGGTCACTTGGCCGTCCCTCTCAGATCATGTAATAAAGACTTATTCATTTCTTGGGAACAGTTTCTTTCTTTCTGCCTCACCCTCAACTCTTTTTTTATATCTAACATTGGAGGGAGTAAAACTAAGCTGCTCCTTGGAAGCAAGGGTTTTGAAGCTCTTTCTGCCATACTTTGGGCATGTTGCCAGGAGAGACCAGTCCTTGGAGAAGGACATCATGCTTGGAAGAGTGAAGGGACAGTGTAGGAGAGGAAGACCCAGGATGAGATTAATTAACACAGTAACTGGAGTAGGTGTTTCAGAGATAGTGAGACTAGCTGAGGATAGGGCAGAGCTCAGAGTTACTGTACTTAAGTCACAGATGACTTGATGGCACATAAAGCAAGAAAAACAATGTCTAGTTATCGCTTCATAAGACTAAAGCAGAGCTCAGACTCTTTGCTCTATTGTCTGGTTATCAGGTATATAGGTATAAGACAAGTTGTGTTGGTAGCAGCAATAGTTTTTTAATAAAAAGAATTATCATGGACATGAGCTTTTATTCTACATTCATAATAACAACCTGATCTGTCACAGATTCATGGATTTTTAGCAGAAGTTACAAGCCTCCTTGATCATAGGTAAATGACTCATGATACGACATAAACCAAACAATTCATATTATATGTTGATTTTGCTTACTGTTCATGCATCTCCAGGGCAATAAGGAGATATGGTATGAAATCAACATGTTTTATAGATCACAGATTCAGGCTATACATACAATAGCAAGCATACGAAGGGCTGCCCATTTGTATTTTGGTTAATCTTTGATAGGTCATCTTAAGAAGTATCTGTGAGATTTACTGTAGTCTTTGTTGCAATCTCATAGTTTAACTTCAAATTCTGCACAATTTTACTCTTCTCCTCTTTAAGGTGGTTTCTCAAGAAGAATCATTAACAAGAAAACAACATACAAATCTCTATCCCAGATTCTATGTCTGGAAAATTCAACCTAAAAAAATAATTAAACAGAAACAAACAATACTATTGATAATTCAACCCAAATACTTAAACGGATATGTACAACGTGGACATTGCAAGGGCTGGAAGAGTAGAAAATGTGTATGATTTGCAGAAGAGTATGATGCACAGAACAGCTAAGATCTCTAGATCTCCAAAGGAGTACATGGGTATTTAAAAATTATAGGGTTATGTGAGCAAAGCACTAACTTATTTTTTGCCCTAAATTTTCATTCAAAGGATATTTATATGGTGGACAGCTTTTCAAGACAAATACTGTGATTCAATCAAAAAATGAAGGCTTTTTTTTTCTTTCCAATATGTTATACACAGGGTTTTCATCTAAAAAAAAAAAAACAAAAAACCAAAAACAAACAAAACATTCAACTCAAACTCTAGCATATTTACTGTTGCTGTTATGGGCCATTGAGTCACCTGTGATTCATAGGGAAACTATGTAGAACAGCTCTAAACCCTGCTCTACCCTGTGCCAATCATATTGTCACTAACACACCTACCCCTACTACCCTAGTCACTGAATCAATTCATCTCATTGAATGTCTGCCTCTCTTGAGCCGTCTCTCCACCCTCCCAAGCATTACATCCATCTTCAAGGACTGGTCCCACCTTGCAACATGTCCAAAATATGTCAGACGAAGCTTCAGAATTCTTTTCCTCAAGGAGCAGCCTGATCTTACCATCTCTAGGACAAACCTGTTACTTTACTATTTAAAAAATATTAGTGACTTTATAGGCCTGAAATACTCAGATGTCAGGAAACCAATAAATATGCATGGCAATCAGTTGCTTAAATGGACCTTGATACCCAGGGAACAAAGTTAAAATCAAGTCTTTAGTAGATTGACTGTCTCCTGTGAAACTTAAGTGATTTAAAAGAGAAATACAAATATGAATTAGGTGACTAGATATGTTCGAATACAGTGGGATAAATAGAGAAAATTATTAATAGGTTTAATACCTCCAGTTAACTTTATTAAATCTAACTTTGGTAGACATAGGGTTTATGTAGACCCCATAAGTTGCAGTGCCTAAACTTGTAAGTTGCTGGTTGATAGCATAAATTGAATTTATTATCTCTCTATGTCCTTATAAAAAGTTAGAATACTTACTGAGAAGAATTAGGTTTCTGAAAGCTGGAAAGGGCACAATTAGATGTTTTCATACACCATACAGTTCCTCCACTGCCAGCAGAATCAGCCTTATTTGTGTGTCTAATTGAGTTACTTCTATTTTGCTTAGAGACTCTTTATTAACCTCAATTGAAATAGGTAACCTCCATTGACATCTGATTATTTTTTCTGTCCTATTTCTGGTCCTTCATAATATATGCAAAATGAACTATGAAGTATCATAGTTATCTAGGGTTTCTGTTACAGAATTACCACAAATAGATGGTTTTTTCAAACAGAAATATATCCTAAAAGAAAGGAAAAGATAAAAGAAAAGGAAAAAGAAATATATCCTCACAAAATTTAGGATGCTTGACGTTTGATTCAGGATGTCAATTATAGGGGGAAGATTTCCCTCTATGTAGATTTTGTGGAAAGTTTCTTGTTTTTTCCCCGAAACTAGGAGGTTCTCAGAACAAGTATGCAAGATCCAAAAATCATTCTCGCAGTTATCAATTCTTTTTACTTTTTTTTTTCACCCAGGAAGTAGTCAAGTCTTTCTTTTCTATTTTCTTATAGATTATTATGTTAAAATATGTGACTCCAGCACAGGTGTGACTTGATGCAATTAGTGATTTGAATAATAAGGGAATTTGAGCTTTGCCTTCTTAAAGGCTGTGACCCAAGATAAATACTTTCTTAGTCCTGTCTTATCAACATATTGAATTTATCCTTCCCTAAACTAGGTACCTGGAATTTGGACATAGAGACTCCTAAACTCAAGAGAGATCAGCAACAGCATGAGAAACCGGCAGCACCATGAGAGACCAGCAGCAGCATCTCACATATTTTGGGAATGTGGCCAGTAGAGACTAGTCCTTGGAGAAGAATAACATGCTTGGAAAGGTGAACGGACACTACTTGAGAGGCACAGTGCAGAGGAGACGGATTGACACAGTAACTGGGGCAATAGTATTAGGTATATAGTGAAACTGGTGAAAAATTCACCGTTACTGTGCATAGGATATTTATGAATCATGGGAGACTCGATGGCACATGACAACAACAAAAACAACAATATATATCTGCTGTCAAGGACCTCTCCAGAGTGCTAAAGAGCAGCTGTGATGTCAGTCTATTGACTAAAATGTATCCGATTCAGGCCATGTGGAATACTGTTGTGCACATTTTTATGAAAACAGATCGTTGTACCCCAGGTAACCCCAGATAATATATTGGTTTATTACAGCTGGTGTTTGCTGTTGGTTCAAGTCACAGCACTTTTCAAAGGGAATAGTGATTTAATAACTAACATTTTTTAAAATAAATACTTGCATTCAGTAATTTCAATACATATAACTAAAAAGCTTAAGTATGTATCTTAAAGTAAGTCTAATACTATTTCACACTGGAATATACATTAAATTGGCTTTGAATATCCTTCTGGTCCATGATATTCCTGAACTTGTCACCTTGTTTAAATTCATCAAATGGCGTGGTACTGTTATACATACCATATACAATTGCATCTGAGAAAATAATTCAATCATATAAAAAAGTTTTGTGAACAAAGTGGCTATGAAATTTACTTCTCTTTCCAAGAACTCTATGTAAAAGACAACTGACCCTACCAAAACTCTTTAGCTGGCCTTATGGATGAGTGAAATTATCTGTTAGATTTAATAGTCAAATATGCTGCCAGTTAGAAGGGAAAATAAATTTTGAGTTAATGGCGCTGTACTACAAGATTGTTATTGTTGTGTGATGTAGAGTCAGGTCTAACTCATAGTTTATCTCTGTGACCTATATATAATTGTGTTTGTTCCCCCATATCCTAGACTATCTAGGGTATTCTAGGTATAAGCGGAGTTCTTGTGGCTTAGTATGAAAGCTACACTTCTAACTTAACGGCACACAGAATTAACTAGCTTTTCTGCAAGAGAAAAATAGGCAGTCTCCTCCAATGCAATTTGCAACCTCTGAAAACTGACTAGAATGTCAACCATGATTTGGTTCTGACTCAACAGTTCATAACAAGAACACTGAGAGAAAAGTATAAGAAGTATTTCTTAAAGTTGAACTTCATAATGTATTATCAAAATTTTGTTCATTCTCTTGGCATTTTGAGTTAGGCTAGTATATTTTTCAAAGGAAAAATTCTCCAAATAGGGTTCCCAAAACACATCCATTGAACTAGAGTTTTAAATTGCATGTTGACAGTTTTTAATCATCATGCAAATGTAACAAGAAACAGGGAGATCAATTATTACTACGATAAGGATAAGACTGCAGCCAAGAAAGTGTCTAACTGTAATCAGAACAGATATCCTCTGGACTATGTAAACAAGTTTTCACATTGAAGGCTAAATACTGACCAAGGCTACAAGAACAACCAAACAAAGTGACAACCACTAAAGACTCAGAAATTCAGGAATAAAATCTGGGCTTAGAACTCTTCACTGCTGAGTTGTTGAGAAGGACTTAGAAAATATAAAATATGGAGTGGAGAAAAAAATGTCATAAACACTAACTATGACGTTGCTATGTATTTCAATAGTATAATTAGACTATAGATGGTGCCTGTGTTTTCTGCACTCTAGCAACTAGTTTTCTTTTATATTAATCTCCTTTCCTCTGATTATTTTATATGAGGTGTGTTGGTAGTTAACAATGAAATGTAACTTTCAGGTTCAATCTTATATTGAACTTAAATGGTGATTAAATTAGCATGATAATGAGAACAACTTAGAAATACATTATATAACTAACAAAATTAGCTGCCTCTTCTTACAAATACATGAATTTTAAAAGAAGTAGTTGTATGAAACTTCCGGCATAACAGTAAGAAGGTCTGGCATAACATTGTGAGGATATGCACTTACCAGCTTTCAGAGAAACTGGTAAAAATCATAAAAATGAATGTACAAAAAATTAGTTGACTATTTTTAAGTACAATTTGAAGGACAAACAGCAAGTGAATAGTAATATTCAGAAAAATGTATAAACATCTATAAGAAAGTTGTTTCTGTGATATTTTATCAAATCTCCCTTCCTGTTCTCAGCAGAGTGAGCACAAAATTTTGTCAGAATACTCAAGTCTAATACACAAGGATGCCTCTTCTCTAAACTTCCAATCAGAGGAGCATAATGTCTGGGTTATTCCTTCTTGCCTGTTGCTGAGGATAAGTCTCATTTCAACACAGTGAAGAACTGGGTCCTCATCTTTTTTTGCAGAATCCTGCCTAGCAAGGTACACTTAAACACAATGTGCGTAGAAGACTTAGGTCTCGATCAACCTTGCCCCTTGCTCAAATTCTTGAAGCCAGCAGAATCAATCTCTTTCCACTGAATAATCAGCAATTAGAGCACAGGTGTCACTCAAAGAAGTTTGTCAGTCTCCTCCCTAAAGGCTCTATGGCTTGACTCAGAGATTTTGCCTATGGACAGAATGAGGCAGTAAAATTGATAGCTTCAAGTATCTTTCCAAGAAACTAACTTTATTTTCAACAGAGCACGGAGAAGTATAAGTACTGTCAAATACAGTGGAGCTTGTGATGAAAGAAAAGATATGAGCTAAGCTCTAGGAGAGTCAATACGCAGGAGAAAATGGAAATAAAATATCTTGAAGACGTTTTCTTAGGACAAGAACAAATATTAATTGGTGACCATACAAACTATTTCATCAAAGGAGCCACAATATGATTGGTTACTTTGAAAAGAAGTTTTTGTTTAGGTCATCATTGAAATCAACTTAGGAACAAGATTGCAATTGAAATAAGGGGACAGGGGACTTGCCAAGCCATTGTCATTTCAGAATGAAAACAGGGATACTGAGGAAACCTGGTAATGTAGTGACTAAAATTTTAAACTTCTAACTATAAGGCAAGAGGTTTGAATTCACCAGGTACTCTGAAAGAAAGAGATAAAATCTCCTCCTATAAAAATTTACAACTTTAACCTACAACCAGGAGAAGATAAAATAGATGAATGGGATCTTCTAAAAATCAAATCCCTATGCACATCCAAAAACTTCTCCAACAGGATAAAAAGGGAAGCCACCAACTGGGAAAAAGTATTTGGTAATGAAATATCAGATAAGGGACTTATATCCAGAATTTATAAAATACTTGAGCACCACAACAAGATAAAGGTAAATAATCCAATAGAAAAATGGGCACAGGATATGAACAGACACATCACCAAAGAAGACATTCATATGTCCAACAAGCACATGAAGAAATGTTCAAAATCCCTAGCTCTAAAAGAGATGCAAATTAAAACAACTATGAAACACCATCTCACCCCAGTCAGAATAGCAAAATTTAACAGAACAGCAAGCAACAAATGCTGGCAAGGTTGTGAAGAAACTGGAACCCTTAATCACAGTTGGTGGGAGTGTAAAATAGTGCAACCACTGTGGAAGGTGGTATAGTGCTTTCTCAAAATACTGCAAATAGAGAACATTATACCCAGCAATTCCACTACTGGGAATATACCTCAAAGAGACCAGAACTGACATCCCAGCAGATGTATGCACACCCATGTTTATTGTGGCTTTGTTCACAATAGCAAGGAGTTGGAAACAACCCAAGTGCCCATCAACAAATGAATGGATAGAGAAGCTGTGGTATATTCACACAATGGAATACTAAGCTGCATTGAAAAACAAGGAACTCATGCAATATTATTCAAAATGGGTGACTCTGGAGGACATTATGTTGAGTGAAGTGTGTCTGTCACAAAAGGACAAATACTGCATAGTGCCACTGTTGTAAAACAGGACTGAATTTGGGATTGGGGAGAGACTGAGAAAGATGGGTTCAATAATGTATACTGCATTGAAACAGATGAGGGAGAAAACTGTTTAAAAGGGATATGTAATTAGGTACTTTTGCCATGACAGGAGTCTAGAGTGAAGGCTACATGGTGGAGTGGACCTGGGAGATGATTTCTAATACAATGAAATAATTTTTCTTTTACTTTTCCAAGAGGGTAGTGTAATAGGGGGGAGGGTTCGGAGGGGAGAAAAGTGCAATAATGAATGAATGGAAATCTAAAGTCTCTGTAAATTTTTACTGAAATTAATAATAAATTTAAATTATGAAAAGCAAAACACAATGGAGAGCCAGTATGCATTGGAATTGACTTGAAGGCAGTATGTTTGGAGTAGATATATTTGGCTTAATAGGTTTACATGTTAATCTGCTTACTTAAAGCTGAAGAATTTAAATCTACCAATGACTCTATGGGGGAGAAATGGGGGAAATGACTCTATGGGGGCAATCACTTCACTGATGATTTACAGCCTTGGAAATCCCATAAAGCACATCTACTTTGTCTAGTAGATTTCCAGAGTTGGAATTAATTGGATAGTAGAGGCTTGGTTTCGTTTGGATTTGAATAGCTAAAGGGTCCTTTTTATAAATTAGTTAACACTGTGGGAAGCGAAATTGACTTCACAAAAATAATTCACAGCATTATACAAATAATCAAGCCAATAAACATAATGAGCCCTAGATCGATGAAATAGAAATTCTAGCAATGGAGTGGTAAAGACTTCAATACTACTCACCTAAGAGTGCATGTTCTGAACGTATCAGTCATTCAATGGGGAGAGATGACCATCTACACTTTTAAAGATTATGTCCCTAGAAATTCTGTGGGGCAGTTTTACTGGACTATATGTAAGAACAATAAATGTGGTTGCTGTGATAAGACTCAACATGAGGGGCAGTTTTACTGGACCATATATAAGAACAACAAAGGTGGTTGCTATGATAAGAATCAACATGATGGCAATTCTTTTGTCTTTGTGATTTTTTAAAAAGCAGATTTACCAATAGTCAGATTTGATACAATATATAATAGAAAATATACGGTTACTGACAAAGAGAGATATGCATAAAAATGAATGGAAACTAAAAAGAGTAACTCAGAAATTAGAAGAAAATGACAAAACAAATTATCTTTGCAAAGAAGCAGAAATTAAGACTTAACAGAAAAAAATACTTTAATAAAGTAATTATGTACGGAGACAGTTGTATGGAGGATATCAATAAGGAGACAGAAATTATATAATAGTAAACAAGTAGAAATTATAGTGTTAAAAATATAATAACAGACACAACCTGGAAAGGTTCTATAGTACATTTTATTTTTTTCCCCTTTTAACAGGTGAAAGGGTGAGCCTATTACCACAAATTATGCAGGTAAGTTTCACCCATTTGGAGAAATTGCAGGGATCAGCACATCCAGAGTCCAATAGATAAGTCTCACCCTGGGAAAAACCACCTTCGTGTTCATGATAACTTCTCTGCCAGCTAAGTATCTCCAGACAGTTAAGCAGGAGAAGAAAGACTAAGCCAATTTAAAGGTATACCTACAGATTATTGTAAATATGTATGTGGCAAACCATAATAAAATCCTTAGTAAATGTATTTTTTAAGCACAATATAGTCTTCAATTACAGTGGAATAAAATTTTAAAAAAATTAGTAAGTGAAAAAACTTGGAAAACTCAAAACAAATATGGAAAATAAGCAATATATTTTAATTAACAAATGAATTAAAGAAAAAAGAAATCAAATCAGATTAATTTAATTTATTGACAATTAAGGCAACTTGGAGGAGAAGAGGGAGAAAGAAAATGTTTAACAATGAAAAATAAATAAATATCATAGAATAATGAAAATAAGGACACCAGTTAAAACCTAATAAGACAAAGGTAAGGTCACTATGAGTCACTTTGAGTTGTACTGAACTTTACAGCACCTACCAACAACAACAAAGACTAGAAGGAATTTCCAGCTGTGAAAGAATAATGAAATCAAATGATAAAAGTATCAGTTGTTGTTTGCTGTTAATCAGAATCAACTCACAGGTGACATTCCAGTGAATTTTAAGAAGCAGTAAATTGCATAGGAGGAGATTGACTGACCATCTCCATGGAGTATCTGATAGGGAGAGACAATGAAAGCCACAATAAAGGGAAAAACCTAGAGGTTGAGAGCCAGAAGAAATATATTGATGAGAAGTTATTTGAATAACTGTGGAAGAAGGTGTAAATGATGAAAGAAACATTGGAAACCTTTTAGAAAGCAAACACTCCAGAGACAAACAGCCAGAAGAAATATAATGATGAGGAGAACTGTGCACAACTATGGAAGAAAATATAAAAAAAGAAAGAATTGAAACTAAAGGTAAAGAAATAAAGAATTTAAATAATCATCACAAGATAGAGAGGATCCAGTCAACACAATACTGGAAGGGATAGATGTGCATGGAAATGCAATCTAGAATGTTAAACCGGAAACGACAGAAGTGTCCAACATTCTGGAAGGACGAAAGAAGTAGAACAGAATAGATGGTCAGTAAGTTGGAAGACAAGAATTTCAACATAAATGTATGAGAAAAAAAATCAGAGCTGATGTATAAATAAAATCAAGAAAACATTAGAATCATGTGAGATGACATCAAAAGGCTTTGACATAACAGGTTTGATCGGAATTTTAGAAGATGAAAGGGACTATGCCATATCATAGTCAAATTCTCCAAAATAAAAGATAAGGATAAAACACTGAAAGTAGCATGAGAAAAGAGAGTCACCTACAATGGAAAAGCAATCATTTAAGTCCTGTTTTTCCAGCAGAAACCATGCAAGTAAGAAGACAATAGAATGGCATATATAGAAAGTTGAAATAAAACAATTGCCAACTGAAGACCTTGTACCCAGAAAAGCTCTGCATCAAATATGAAAGAAATATGACATCCTTTGTAAGAAAGGAATTTGTGAAAACAAGACGAAATCTACAAGAATTTTAAAAGGTAGTCTTTAACACTGAGACATCCAGATTGATACAAACCGATATAGAATACTTGAACAGACCTATCACAAAAGAAGAAATTAAGGAGGTGGTAAAAATATCCTGGACTGGATGGCTTCATAGCTGAATTCTGCCAAATATTTACAGAAGACTTATCATGAATTTTACTTAAGGTATTAAAAAAATATAAAAAGAAGAAATACTTCCAGAGACATTCTGTGAAGCAAAAAAAAAAGAAAACTACAGACAAATATCTCTCATAAACATAGACAAAAAATTCTTTAACAAAATCCTAGCCAATAGAATCCAAAAGCACATTAAAAAAAATCATCATGACCAAGTTGGATTAAAAATAAGTATGCAAAGATGGTTGAACAGAAGAAAAGCAATCACTATAATTTACTACATTTAACTAAGCGAAACTAAGAACCATATAATCTTAGCAACAGTACATAGATAGGGAACTGTCAGAAGTTCAAGCAGGATTTAGAACAGGCATGGCACCAGGGATATCATTGCTGATATTAGATGGATGTTGGTTGAAAGTAACGAATACCAGAAGAATGTCTCTTTGTGTTTTATTGACTGTATAAAAGTATTTGACTGTGTGGATCATAAGTTGTGGCTGACATTGAGAAGAAGGTGAGTCCCAGAGGACTTAATTATGCTCATGTGGAACCTATAGTTGGACCACGTATTCACTCTGCATACCTATTTAATATGTATTATGAGCAAATTATTCAAGAAGCTGGACTCTTGGAAGAGGTGTTGGGATTGGAGGGAAATTCATCAATAACCTGCATTATGCAAATGACACAATCTTACTTGCTGAAAGTGAGGAGGACTTGAAGCATTTGTTGCAGAATATCAAGGAATGCAGACTTCGGTATGAATTGCATCTCAGTGCCAAGAAAATAAGGATTACCATTGGACTGATGGGAAAAATCATGATGGATGGGGAAGAAATTGAAGCTGTCATCAGCTTCATCTTGCTTAGATTCACTGTTAACACTCTTGGTATCAGCAGTCAAGAAATAAGGAGACACATTGTACTGGGAAAATCTGCAGTTAGAAACCTCTCCACATTACTGAGGAATGATGTCAGTTTGAGGATTAAGATTCAGGCCATAATCTTCTGATCACTTGCTATGATTCTGAGAGCTGGATGATGAATAAGAATGACAGAAGAAGAACTGGTATCTTTGAACTGTTATGTTAGGGAACAGCACTGAACATCCCATGGACAGCAAAGAAAACAAATATCTTGTTGACGGTACAGTTGGAATGCTCTTTGGAGGCCTCACATACTTTACACATGTCGACATGCTTAACACACGTTGCTAGATGATTCATTAGAGAGGGACATTAGATAGTTAGATAGATAGATAGATAGATAGATAGATAGATAGATAGATAGATAGATAGATATAGAAATATAAAACACATTGTTGTTGGTTTTGATTGCCGTAGAGCCAAGCATGACTCATAGCGATTCTATGAACAAAAGATCTAATGTCTTTCCATAACTATCATTGTTTCTTCAAGGTCATAGAGTTTCCAGAGGCATGTGGTTTAGCAAGTGGATGCCACTCCTGGTCCCAAACCTATTTTACAACTGAGAAGCTCCACCAAACGTTGTCCACAATGGGAAACCATTATGATATCTGATATCCCGATGACACAAGGTTCATCATCAGAGTAGACCCAGGTTACTTCATACAGCATATTGATAAATCTGTGCAAAGTGGAAGAGTGTTCCTCCAGATATAAGAGCACTAGTATCATTTAGCAGTGGTTAAATGCCATAGAGTTGAATATGATTCAGAATAAGCTTTGCACAGAGGATCTGAATTATTTTCTATAACTATCATTTCTGTACATTTAGAGAGTTTATGAAATATATAAATAATGAGATTAGGTGTGTTGGAGACAATAAAGTTGGCACAGGATAGAGCAAGTTTCAGGACTGTTGTTAGTAGGGTTGCTATGAGTCACAAGTGACAATTTGCCATTGAGTACTAAACGCTGCTCTATCCTGTGCCAACCATGCATCCCTGACACACTCATTCCCACCACCATACTCACAGAATCGATCCATCTCATCGAGGGTCTTCCTCTCCTTTGCTGTCCCTCCACGTTCCTAAACATGATGTCCCTCTCCAAGGACCAGT
>NW_006399869.1:5355731-5372850 GCF_000299155.1 Elephantulus edwardii | reverse complement strand
ATGTTTGTTACCCTTTGATTAGTAAGTTATTATTAAAGATAATTACAATAAAATAGAATATAATTATTATAATAAAATTAACATTTCATTATACTCCACAATAAGAATATTACAGAATTAAATCACTTTAGTTTCTAAAAATAAATACACTATGAATGAGTTTAGTAAGCAAATTTAGGAGTGCTCTAATAATCTAGGGAGCTCTGGTGGCTTAGTGGTAAGGAGTTGAGCTTCCAATTCAAAGGCACAAGGTTTGAATCCACTATGTGCTCCACAGGTGAAAGATGGGCAATCTCTCAGGTGAGAGATGGGAAAATCTACTAAAGGGTCAGCTATGGGCCAGGTTCAGCTCAATATACTAAACAACAGCAGCTGTTATTAGTTGAAGGAAACAAAAGAATAAAAAAAGTATATTTACATAAATGTGTACAATATAACCAAATTGAGAATGACTTTAAAGACAATAAGGTTAGTATTAGATTTGACGTCGTTCAAAGCTATTGAATGAAGAGCAAACCAGGATTGGACGGTTTAGAAACGTATTAAGCTGGTAAAAGGAAGCAAGACAATATACATCTTATGAAAATAATAACTACAGTAACTGACAAAAATGAATTCTAATTCATGAAAAAGATAGCATGGATATGCAGAAGGCATTATTTCTTCCATAAAAAAAAAAACCCAAAAAAAACATCAATGATACCAATTCTAGTCAAGAAAACTCTATATTTTTCTCCAGAATGATATTAGTTCAATTTTAATATGAACATTTAGGTATTTTGCCTGTTTACTACTCTTCAAGCAACAACTTTTCCTCATTTATTTATGTGTGTGATAACACATGCAACAAACATATACCCATTCAATATTTTGTTACATGTACAGTTCACTGTTAATGATTACATACTTCATATTGTAACTCGTTCTCACTATTTCTATCTTAATTTTTGATCACCATTAATACTTTTTTCCCCCTTATGGTCTTTCATCTGTACTTTAGAGGCACTGCTGTAATTTTGATATCTTTCAAAGGGCACAATTCTTAAGGCAAACTTTTTTTATTGAACTAAGTTATTTTTTTAAAGATGATATCATAAGATATTTTGATTTCAAGGCTTAAAAATCTGTTTCCAAGCAATGCATCTGTGAATTCCTCCACTCGCAGTGTTTCCAGTCAGCCTGCTTTCCAATTAGAATTTGGAGTTCTGTTCTACAATTATTCTCACTTTGGTTATAAACTTTCCATCAAATACCTTGTCAAAGTGTTCAGTTATGGTCAAACTCATTGCTGTCTAGTCATCTCCGACACAAATTAATTCTCTAGCAAGTTTCTGAGTTTGAAAATTGCAATGAAGATAAACTTCCCATATTTCTCTCATGGGTGGTTTGGTGTATTTGAAATGCCAGAGCTACACAGTCTTGGTTTGCAGCACAACTTGCTACAGACTGCACTACCAGGTCTCCTTTCAACTGTGGTTTGTTCTTGGGATTATGTAACATTGAGTTCATTACAATTAATAGTGACTCTATGAACAGTAGCTCTGTCTCCTGCCCTATGATGATTGTTGTAGCTAGGCACTATCAATACTTCTCAAGTCACAGTAAAAATGTTGGCAGTTCAAAGAGCAGTTGCAACTGCAGATCATTGTCTTACCCTATTTCTATAATTTGTTCTTTCTTTGAGCAATAACTCTTAAAAATACATAGCTCTGATATTATTTTATGTCTTATGGATTCTTAGAGACTTTATCAGAGTTTATTGATAATAAATTTTACTGATCATTTTACTTCTATTTTTGCAATAATTATTTTTATATGCCAAGTTGTTTCTTTTGTTTCAGTGTACTTTAGGTATGTTCTAATGCTGCTTTTATATCCTAGAAAGAATAATTAAATCTTTTGCTTCAGAGCATACATTAATTGTTATAGGATTGTGAGATGATATTTTTCTCTTTGTATGACGAATTGTGAATTAACACTTGTAAAATAAATACGCAAAAATCATTTTCTGTGCCTTGCTCTACAGATACTTAAGGCAATATTGTGGAACAGTCTATGTTAGAGGTTCATTGTAGTTGGTTTTGTAAAGAAAATTTTGTTACAAAGAACTACAAAATGTATAGAATGCTAACATGAAGAATGATCAGTTTTGCCATCTTACTAGATGTAAACAGAGCTGGCTGGGTGGCAAAAATAGGCAACTTGCTACCATCAAGAAAAACCAGAGGGTGTAGCCAGGCCTTTTTTACCTGAGATTTCTGTATAAACCAATAACTGAGAACTGTACTATCAGAGAGGCAGTGAAAGGCAGCAGCAGAGAGGAGTAGAGAGGACAGAAGTGTTGGCAATGCTCAAAACAGAAATTTCAGAGGTGACAAAGAACTACAGACCAGTGGAAGGCAGAAATGGAGCCTCTCGGACTACAAAATGAGTAAGTTGGATGCTTTTTGACAGTAAATGCCTTCGAATACTTGTCAGAGGAGTTAGTTATGGTAATCCACTAAGCTGGATAAATGTCTTCAGACATAGGCTTACTGGTAGACTAGGTTGGCACAAAATTGGAAAAAAATAAAGCACTGTTTATCACTTGCCTAAGAGAGATCTGGTGGCATGATCTCTAAAGTGTTGCTCTTCTAAACCAAGAACTATACCTGTATCTCTCACAGTTCAAATCCACCATTTGTTGGCTCTATATGAGAAAGGTGTACATTTTGCTCCCATGGAGCCTTTACAGCTTGGAAATCCTAATGATGGTGGTGGAGAGACTGTGGCATTTCTATGGAGAAACTGTAACAAAGGATAATCAAAGAATCCTGAAATAAAAGCCACAGTTAAAGGTTTTACTGTTCTTATCAGACAATGAAGAGAAGTTGACTTATAACTGCTCTGAGGCAAACATTGATGGATGACTTGGATTTGACTGCTGAACTGAAACCAGACCCTGGACAAATTGAACAATTGTGCCTTGGAACTTGGGCTAAAACCCGGACTTGTATTGGGTGGTAGATATTCTTCCCTTTCTGCCACTCTCCAATTTACTTCCTTAATAAAGCCCATTCTTAGTACCACAACTATGAGTCTATAAGTGAATGAGGAAAAAACCTCTTGCTGCTGCTATGGCTCTAGAGGCACCATGGAGCTGGTCTATGGGCTCTTAAAATCTCTTTTCTGTTCTGAGGCAATGAAGAGGTGTTCTATTCTCACTCCTTCTGGCCCTTTCAGAAAGATTCTCAAGACCCTGTGCCTCCATATTTCATTTTCATCTCCCTAGACTCCAATGTGAATGCCTATGTGAAACACAACGTATATAAATGAAAAACAATGAATAAAAATTGTGTATGAAAAGCAATATAAAATAAAATATAAAAAAATAGAACAAGCCCATATGATTTTCTTCGCTCTAATGTTTATGAAAAAAGATTGATAAGTCTCTTCTACAACATAAGTGGGTGGATTTGTACCTCCAACTTACTGGTTAGGAGTTGAACACTTAATTATTGTGGGGCCACTGTAATATTAAGGGTTTTATTGTTCAAAATGACTTCCCTAGATATTGAGTTTGGCTTTCTCATGTGGATGTGTGGAATATGTGAATAGGGTGTGTTATCCTATACACAAGAAGATTGCCTAGTCTTAGCATTCAACTGAGCAGATCCTGAGGCATTTTTTTTTATATCTTACTACCAGCAAAGAAGAAGTAGCCATGCAGTGAGAACCCTCTGGGACAGAGATTTTTGTATCAGCTGCAATCTGCAGCAGTAGCCCTGCAACGACAGCAGTAGCCCTGGCTAAAGCGGAGAATCAGAGACCTGACATGAGACAGAGCTGACCTTAGGAGGGCTACCTCACAGAACCAGAGCTGGGAGCCTTTGTCTAACTTTCTTGGAAGACTGAAGGAAGGGGAACAGGGAGGGCAAAACCATAATTCATAGCACTGAGAGGTTTGTAACATTGACCCAAAGCTGAGAGGCTGAAGGCTGTGAGCTCAGAAGCTGTCCTGAGGAATGATTGTATCTTGCTGACAATCTGAATTATTGCTTTTTCACTATGTTAATATGGATTTGAGTGGTATATGTGCTATCCCAAAGGATTTTGGAATAAGCAAAACAGTAAGATAAGTATTGGGACGAGAAGAAAGAAGTGCAGGAGTATGAAGGACAAGACTGACCTCATGGGTATAAGTTTTGTGTTTCTGATGTTGCTGAGGGAGATAGTTTCCTTTGTGGAGTTAGTGAAGGTCAAATATGACTATCCTCCACATGGCCTTTTTTCTTTTTACAACTACAGGTTTCCTTAAGATTGTTATATACTCTAGAAGTCTATCTCATGAGTACACAACACAAAAAAATGAACACAAGCATAGAGATTCTTGTACACATTCAATGCAACATTGTTCTTTAAGATACAAATTGCAGAAACAAAATTTCTATAAACAGATGGATAGATAAAGAATTATCAAGAATTTAAAACTTAATTTAGAAAAAATATCCTTAACTTTAAAAAGGTTCAGGGGTTTTGATATTACTTAGGAGACTAAGGTATGAGTGATTCAAGCCATGGTATTTGCAATGACTTGCTATGCATCAGAGATCTGGGCAATGACTAAGGATGTTATATTGTTGTTGTTGTTGTTGTTATATGCTGTTGAGTCACCCGTGACCCATAGCTACTCTATGTAAAGCAGCTCTGAGACCTTCCCTGTTCTGAGCCAGTATCACTAATTTTGACACACAAGCCTCCATCACCCCAGTTATTGTATCAATCCTATGTTATGCAAATGACAAAACCTTGCTTGGTGAAAATGAGGAGGACCTGAGGAGCTTGCTGCAGAAGGCCAAAAACTGTAGATTTCAATGTGGATAGAAGCTCAACATTTTATGACAACATTTTAAGACAAAGATTCTTACCACTATTTCAATTGGTAGTACCATGATCGATGGAGAAGAAAATGGAGGTTCTTAACAGTTACAGCTTGCTCAGCTTCAAAATCAACACTCTCAACAATAGGAGTCAGGAAATCAAAAGATAATTTGCATTAGGTAAATCTGCTGTCAGAGAATTCACCAGAGTACTGAAAAGTGTCACTCAAGACATTAAGGTCTGCCTAATCCAGGCCATGGTCTTCTCAATTACTTGTTATGCATCAGAGAGCTGGATAATGACTAAGGATAACAGAAGAAGAACCAATGCCTTTGAGTTGTGTGCTGGAGAAGAGTCTTGACTATACCATGGGCTGTCAAGGAAACAAATAGGTCTGTCTTGGAGAAGATAAAACCAAGTTTCTCCAAGTTGGAGGCTAGGATTTGAAGCTCTGTCTCACATACTTTGGGCACAGGCATCTTGCTTGGAAGCATGGAGGGACAGTGCAGGAGAGGAAGATTGCTATGAAATTAATTGGCTAAGGATGACAGAGGAATTGACTCCTTTGAGTTGTGGTGCCGGAGAAGAGTATTAGGTACACCGTGGACTGCCAAGAGAACAAACAATTTTGTCATGGAGAAGGTGAAACAAGGTTGCTATGAATACAAGTGACTTGATGGCGCATAACAACAGCAACAATGCTTTTAATTAATTTTAAATAGACTTTATGCATTGTTGTTGTTGTGTAACATCAAGTTGGAACCAACCCATCATTGACCCTCCGTTGGGTTTTCAGAGGCAGATAATTCCACAGGAGGAGATTGCCCAGAGCAGCTAGTTGATTCAAACTGCATGTCTTCCAGATTGAAGCATAGCTTCTTAAACTAAACTTAAGAGCTCAAACTCATTGTCATTGACGGAACTGATTCATAGTTGACCCTGGAGAGGGTTTACAGAGGGTTTAAAGTGCATGGGAATATATTACCTAGCTTTTCCAGTGGTGCTGTGATAAATCCAAATCACCAGGTTATCAGCACAACTTCCTATGTATGTTGTTGTTGTGTGTAGTGGAGTCTGAATTGACCCTCTAACAGAGTTGATGAGACATGGGAGATTATCCAACTTTCACCTGCAGCATAGAAGTTGGATTCAAACAACACTACTTCAAGCTGGCAGTGCAACTCCTTACCACTAAGCTCCACCAGAGTTCTGTGGCTTAAAGAAAGCTTTATTTGTTGCACACCTCTGTTTTAATGTTCTAGATTGCCAACATAAATATTTCTGTTGTGAGTAGTATTTCAGTGTTGGATACCCTTGTAATCCATGTAAAATATGAAACATTTCATGAATTTGCATGTCATCCTTGAGCAGGGGCCATGTTAAATTTCTCTATATTGTTCCAATTTTAGTGTATATATTGCCAAAGGGAGCATGTTCAGTTTTAGTTCACCAACTGCCTCGTGGGATAAAGAAGGACAATCTCCTCCTGTGTGGTTTACTGCCTCTGAAAATCCATTGGAGAGTCACCTGTGGGTCAGTTCTGATTTAATTATACACAATAACAACTCTACATATAGAGACATCTAAAGCACAAATGCTTTTACATTCTAGGTAAGAATAAATTGAGTCAATGGAAAATAACAAAAATAAATTAACATAGTTTAAAATCACTGCTGTAAACTAAGCATTAACTTTCATTTCTGTTGGATTTGTACCATCTTAAATCTGACCTTTTAGAGAGTTTCCAAAGCTGCAGCCACACAAAAGAAGGTTGCTCTTCTTTCTTCAAAAGAGTGGTGGTGAAGTTAAGCCACAAAATGAGTGAAGCCTTTGGTTTAGAAGTACACCTCCCTACAGGGTAGTCCAAATGACCTCCTTGTTGTTGTTATTGTTGTTATGTGCTATCGACTTGCC
This sequence comes from Elephantulus edwardii, assembly GCF_000299155.1. Lineage (NCBI taxonomy): Eukaryota > Metazoa > Chordata > Mammalia > Macroscelidea > Macroscelididae > Elephantulus > Elephantulus edwardii. Next base: position 5,366,076 of record NW_006399869.1, on the reverse strand, counting down.
TATGTACAGAAACTCACCAACATCCATTGTCCAAGTTACATTATCAGTCCATCTCATCTGAGGTCTTCTTCTCCTGCACCCTTCTGAGCATGATGTCCTTCTCCATGTGTTCAAAGTAAGTGAGACAGAGCTTCAAAATCCTACCTTTCAAAGAGAAACTTGGTTTCATCTTTCCAAGACAGACATTTGTTTTTCTCGTTGGTTTATGATATGTTCAAGATTTTTTTTTCCAGAACCACAATTCGAAGGCATCAATTCTTTTTCTGTCATCCTTAGTCATTGTCCAGCTCTCTGATGCGGAGCAATTAATTGTGAAGACCATGGCCTGCATTAGGTACACCATAGTCTCAATATTGACATCGTTGCTTTTCAGTACTCTGGTGAATTCTCTGACAGCAGATTTACCTAATGCAATTTGTCTTTTGATTTCCTGGCTGCTTGTGTTAAGAGTGTTGATTGTGGAGCTGAGCAAGCTATAACTGTTAGCAACCTCAGTTTCCTCTTCACCTATCATGGTGCTGCAAATCGACGCAGTGGTAGAGAATCTTTGTCTTCTTGATGGTGAACTTCAATCCATATTGAAGACTACAGTTCTTGACCTTCTGCAGCAAGTGCTTTAGGCTTTCCTCACTTTCAGCAAGCAGGATTATGTCATGTGAATAACATAGTTTGTTGATAAGTCTACCTCTGACCCTGATGCCACATTCCTCCTCATAAAGTCCTGTTTCCCAAATGATCTGTTCTGCACATAGATTGAAAAGGTATGGAGACAGGATACATCCCTGACTCACTCCTTTCCTGATTTTCAACCACGCAGTGTTTCTTGCTCTGTTCTGAGGACTGCTTCCTGGTCCAAGTATAGTTTTCGCATAAGCACAGTCAATTGTTCTGGGATTCCCATTCTTTTCAAGGTTAACCACAAATTGTTGTGATCCACACAGTCAAATGCCTTTGAATCATCAATGAAACACAAATAGACATTCCTCTGGTACTTTTGCTTTCTACCAAGATCCATCTGGCGTGGGTGATAACGTCTCTAGTGCTATGGCCTGTTCTAAATCCAGCTTCTATTTTTGGTAGTTCTCTGTCAATGTACTGTTCCGTTAGTTTCTGGATAATCTTCAGCAGGATTTTGCTAGTGTGTGATATTAGTGATAATGTTCAATAATTTCCACACTTTCTCAGGTCACCTTCTTTTGAAATGGGAATAAAAAGGAATCCTTAACCATCAACAAACCTAGTTTCTTTATGGCTTTTTTGTTTTGTTTTGTTGTGGTGGTGTATCAATGAGTAATTGCTGAACTTCCACTGCGTTTTCAAAGGCAGGAAGGGAAGGAGATTGTCTTTCTCCCACAGAGTATTTGGTGAATTCGAGCAGCAAACGTTTGGACAAGCAGCACAATTCCTTACCAGTAACCTGTTAAAACTACCTGAATTATGGCCACATGATTCCAAGTAGGAATTGAATTTTACTAGATTGAAATATAACAGGTTGACTGAGCTAGAAAGTTAATATTTATCTCTGCCATTTAAATAAAATTTACATTGGGAGTCATCTTAATTTTAAAATAATGAATAATAAATGCTTTGCATGTCACAGCAACAATCTAAAAACATAGAGGGTTTTAGAAAATCAGAATTTTCATGGGTCATAGCTACCTAAGTACTGTTAACAAGCAAGGTCTCAATTAGAGTAAATCAAAAGTGACACAATATAATGGATCACAGTAGAACTAGGAGTTACAAAGGCCACTGGGAGAAGGACCTTTGCTAATGAAGTGATCAGAGGTACATATGCAGTCAGAACAAGTTAATTCTCATTTACTGTCATTTGGCATTTGGTTAGTAAAGCGCCAATTTGCAAAGTAGTTCTTTTCTTTAGTGAAAAGAACCTGAACAAATAAAAGAATATATAGAAAATGAAACAAAGTCAATATTTTGTCTTTTTCTTCATAAGACAAAATGCACATTATTAGGGAAAAGAGTTTGAGTATTTCCTGGTGAGGTTCAGGGATAGTAACACCAGAAAAAAACACATTTCTTTGACTATTTAACATCATATTTTAACAACAATAATTTACTAAAGAAGATTTCAATTATGGTAAATTGTATGTAAATACCATATATAAGTAAATGAAAGAAGACCTATATGAAAAAAAAAGAAAAATAGAGAAAATGTATTTGTAATTAGTTCTACTTATCCATCGTAATTTCTACACACACTCAGATATTTTTAGCTTATGGAGAGACAATTTTACAAATGTATGCTAGCAGTTTCTAGGCAATGTCAATGAGAAAAAAAATATGAGGAAGTAAAAATTTTAACTTAAACAATAAATATCTCAGTTCCAATAATAATCAACATTTCAAACAAGTGACCAATATATTCTGCAAAACTAACTTTGAACAGAAAATATCTTTTAAAAATTGCATTATATTCAACATGTAAAAAATAAGGTATGCATTTCCAAGATGTGAATCCAACTCTTCATTTTTTAAGTAATTTGCTTTAATAGCATTGACATCTGATTCTTAAAAGTTAACTAGATAATGCTCAGCTGTGAAGCCATCTGATTCTGATGCCATTATCAACGCTTATCTAAGAACTCTTTCCCAAGCTTATCTATAGTAGTTGGAGAATGAATTTCCAAGTTTATATGGGTTGAACTATCAGTTTTCTAGAAAACAATTATTTCTGTATAAATTTTCAAATTACTATAATTATAATTGTAATATAAACTATACTTGTAATCTAATTTCAATATTTTCTATATTGTAATACCTTTTTTGTTTATAATGAGAAGATCTAATTTGTCAATCATTTAATCTGACAGCTTTAAATTTACTTATCTTTCCCAATATTTTTACTCTTTATTATGTTAGTGTGTTTTCTACGCTACTGTTGCTTCCTTCTTAATTTTAGGGATTTATTCTCTTTTACATTTCTAGCAAAATTCAGTTTTTTATTTTCATCCATAAAAATAAGAGTATTCAATATTATAATTGTCTCCTAAATATTCCATATGCCCACAGAATTCACCAGGCTAAATTTACTATTTACATGAATCCCTTATTTAGAATATATTTCAATTACATACAATTGTATTATCTGGCAAAAATTTGAGCATTAGGCAGATTGAGAAGGAAGTACCAGCTTAACCGACAAGAAATAAAATTATCAGACTAACGTAGAAAAGAGATAATTGTACTTATCACAATATAGTCTAAGTCACCAACAATTTCAACTTTGCCATATCGGCCCTAACATTAACTGGTGGTGCACTATACCCCACGAAATTTATTCTGAATTAGAAAAAAATCAGAATTTTGGCTTTCACATATCTGAAATACACTATTAAACTATGTGATTTTGTTTTTAAAATTTCTAATTTAATCACATCATAAGCTATTATAATTAAACATTAAATAGGAACACCTGTGATAATTTTGAAAAACAAAAAACAAAACAAAAACACCCCAACAAACCTTGGGTTTAATCAGTGTTTTAAAACAATGTACAACTTTTAAACTAGGTGTTTCCTAAAAGTTGAATCTGTTATTAACCATAGGAGTTTACCAAAGTAGGAACTTGAAATAATAATGTTCAATATTGTTCCCCTTATTTCCCACAGGATTTAATAAACTTAAGATATTTTTAACTCTGGCATTGGAGTGCATATTTTAAGTACCTAGTTTTTGATACTGGAAATTAGAATAAATAAATGCTTATAATTCTACACTTAAAAATAATTTCTGAATCATAATATTGAATATTGGCATCACTCTCATCAATAATTAGAGGTCAGTGTGATTGTTAATGCTATGTTTCAACTTAGGTAATGATAGTCAGTATTATGTAATTAGTCTTCATTTTGTGAATTTTATGGAAGTGAAGTTTTTTCAGGATGTGGTTTGCTCCAATAACTACAAATGTTCTGGAAATGTTCTCTTTCCCTTGAGCCTAAAATCAACTTGCTGCATTATTTCTCTTCTTTTCTTTGAAAGTGAGCCTGAAATATGGGCTACATATTGTAGGATTGCTTGGCCTCCATAAAACCATAAACTAGAAATCTGACATTTTGTTAGACAATTGATTTTTTACTTCAAGGTCTGTAAAAAAATAAATTACCTGAAAATAAATCATGTACTCTCTGTCCCTCACTCGGAACTCTGATAGGTAAAGCACTGTGCTATCAACACAGAGGTCTGAGGCTCAAATCCATCAGCTGCTCCATGGGAGAAAGATGAAAAATCTCCTCCAGTGCAATTTATATTCTCTAAAAAACTGCTAGAACGTTAGGGTTGGGTTTTTTTGTTTGTTTGTTTGTTTGTTTTATTTTAGTTGGGTTTTTTTCTCTTTTTTATATATTTTTTTAATTATTATTATTATTAATTTCAATGAACATCTACAGAGATTTTGGAATTCCTTTCATTCATTGTTGTACTTTTCTCCCCACCCACTCAACCCCACCCCCATCCCCAGTTCTTCCTCTCCTTGAAAAGCAAAAGAAAAACTCCTTCATTGGTACTTGTTTTTAACTCAGCAGCATGTAACAACAACACATATTTAGCTATAGTGTTTCAATATTGATTATATCTCAGCATCAAGAAAACAAAATTCTCAGCAGTGGACCAATAGTCAACATCATGATAAATGAGGAAATAGTTGGAGTTGTCATCAATTTTCTCTTATTGGAGTCATAATCAACACCCTAGGTAATGTTGTTGTTGTTATTGCAAAGTGTCATCGAGTTATAGACAACTCATAGCAACCCTCTGAACTAAAGACCTGAACACTTATATAACTTTTCTCATTTCTCCAAGTTCATAGTTTCCAAAGGCAATAGTAGTTAAGAAATCAAAACACATGTTGTGCTAGGAAAATCTGTCAAGGACCTCTCCAAGGGCTAAACAACAATTCTTTAAGCAATGCAAAGACTAAAATGCATCTGATCCAAGCTATGGTCTTTCCAGTTACATGCTGTTGTTATTGTTGTTATGTTCCATCAAGTTGCCTGTGACTCATAGCAACTCTACGTTCATTAGTTTTGAAACCTGCTCTATCCTGAGCCAATCTCATTTTATCCAACAGACCTAATCCCAGATGCATCCAAAATTTGGGCAATGATTATAGATGACAGAAGGAGAATCAATGCTTTTGAATCATGATGATGGAAAAGAATACTGAATATTGCATGGAATTAAAAAAGGACAAGTAAATACATATAAAAGAAATTACAACCTAAATACTCTTTGGAAGTAATGATAACAGTGATGAAACTTCATCTCACACATTTTGGGCATGTTTTTAGGAGGTCCTGTTCCTTGGGGAAAGATAACAATGAATAAAGATGACAGAGGAAAAAATTGAGATTTCGCACTCTGGTGATGTGAAGAGCTTTGAACATTACACAGCCTGCCAAGAGTACAAACAAGTCCGTTTGGCAGAGGGTTAAGCCAAGTTGTTTCTTGAAGGCAAGGATTTTTAAAGCTCTACTTCACATACTTTGGTGGAAATTTTTACCAGGAGAGACAAATCATTGGAGAAAGACATCATACTTGGAAGGGTGGTTAGACAGTGCAAGAGAGGAAGAACCAGGATGAAATGGATCTACACAGTGACTGGGATAATGGGGGTATGTTTGTCAGAGACAATGAAACTGGCTCAGAATAGGTCGGAATTCAGAGCTATAGTGCATAGGGCTGCTATGTGTTGCAGGTGACTCGACGGCACGTGACCACAACAGACATTTGAGCTATTTGAATTTTCTTGTTGTGAATAATGCTGTTATAATCATTGGTGTACATACATCCATTAGTGTCTCAGTTCTGACTTCCTTGGGATATATTCATAGTAGTGGAATATCTGGGTCATATGAGATAATCTGTGTTCAGCCTTTTGAATACATGCCACTAAGGAAAGCCACTTTGATACCACAGACTCAAAACTATTGAACTACCCAAATGTCCATTAATAGTGTGATCAATAATAAACTGTTAATTTCTTTTTTGTGTCAATTTTAATATAAAATAACATAATACAGTATTAAAGCAACAAACTTTTGCTATTTTAAAGATCATATACAAATGTCAGGGAATGATGTACAGAGGGAGGGAAAAAGATCACAGATGAAAGAATATAAAGTTCAAAGATACTAACTTATAATGAAAAAGTACAAATAATGGATGCAATTACAGAATAGCAGTTAATAGAAACAGAAGTTGAAATTTCAGGTTTACTAGAAATATTTTATATTATAATGTTGTTTCTAAGTGTTGTTGAGTCAAGTATGATTCATAGTGAACTTATAAACAACTGATCTGAATACAGTCCTATCCCATACTGTCTCCATAAGCTTTGACACACTGAAGCCCATTGCAACAGTTACTGTGTCCACCCACTGGGTTGAAGATAGTAATGTTTTCAAAACTATAATGTGGGTGGTGATATTTTGGTATTTTTGAGTATTTTAATGCATATTTAAAACTATATTGAAATGATAAACATATTTGTGTTATGTATATATTTTTACTCAATTTAAGTTTTAAGTATACTCTTTTTGTTGTGTGCCATTGAGTTTGTTTTGATTTGTTCAACAGAATAAAAGTCTGCCTGATCTTATGGCATTTTCAACATTTTATTTAAGCCTGTTATTACAGTCACTTTATTAAACCAGTAGAGTATTTTCTTCTTTTTCACTTACATTCTACCTTATTAAGCATTATATTATCTTTTGTTTTCTGGGGACTGATGCCTCCTGATAATTTTTCAAAATGTCTGAGATAAAATTTTGTTATGCTTACTTCTAACTAGTATTCTGGCTCCAATTCTTGCAAGACTTATTTATTGTTGTTTTTTCCCCCTTAGCAGTTCAGAGTATATTCAATAAACTTAGTCAAGATAACAATTCAAAGTCATCAGTTCTTAAATCTTCACTATTCATTTCCTGTCTGTCCCATGCAATTGAACTGACTGCAAATGCCATGCTTATGTCAAATGCATCTTAGTCCTAAAAAGCAGATACCTGTTTTAATACTTTCAAGAGATCTTTTGTGACATATCTTCCCAGTGTAAAAAATCTTTCCTTTCTTGACTGATATTTTCATAGGTGTTGATTATGGATCTAAATAAAATTAAATTCTTGACACTTTCAATATTTTCTTCTTTTATCATGACTTTTCTTATTGGTCCAGTTGTGAGAATTTTATTTCCTTTACATTCAGCAATAATTCATACTAAAGAATGTAGTGTTTGATATCCTTCAGTAAATATTTCAAGTCTTCTTCACTTTCTCTAATAAGATTATGTTATTTGCATTATTGTAAATTATTAGTGAATCTTCCTACAACATAATTGCTAAATTTTTCATATGGTACAGTTCATTAGATATTTTACTTAATAGGCAGATTGAATAAGTTATGGTAAAAGAATATAACCATGACTACAACTCTCCTGATTTTAACTAACATATTATCCAATTTTTTCTCATCATGTTAAAAAACCCCCATGATGTTCTTTTATCATATAGCTTGATTGCGTATAGCAACATTCTGAAGAACAGTGTTAAAATCTTTACCATATTTATTAAAATATAGTCTTAGAAATGTTTTATAGGACCATATACTCAATTAAAATATGGGTAAAAAGGCAAAATTGTTACACTTTACTATTTACCCAGAATTTTAACACTGAAATTTTTAAAAAGTCAAAATCTGCTGATGTGCAGAGAAGCAATTAATTCTGGATCCACTAGAGCATGTTTTCCAAATTGCATTTCCAAGAATATCTGAAGGTGTTCAAATTTTTCTATAGTCCATTTAGCTGGAAAATTCTAGGTTAAGCAAAGTTTAGAATGTTTCTCAGATGTTAATATGCTCTTGTGCTTTGTGGATTTTCACAGAAGCATAATATACAGTTTCTCCAAATGACTTCGTCATTTGTATCCTATTTCAGCAGAACATTTCATAGAAATAATGTTCTCTGGGGCAGTGAATGTAGAACACTTTAAAGTATATAAAGGATTTAATATATCAATCAAGGCAAAAATAACAAGATCTTGAAGAACAGTTTTCGAAGGAAAGGGTCACTTACTGAAACAAAAGAGTTAAAATTGTAACACACAAAATAATTCTATTTATGTTTGTTGAGAATGGTTTTAGTATAATGTGCTTGAATAATAAGCAGAAATTTTCACAAGGAGAATATAATGTATTTTCATTTTGGAAGGGACATGTAGTTACTTGGATTTTCAAGCCTCAAACATTTTTTTTACTAAGAACTTAAAATCTATGAGAGAAAGTAGAAATTAGTGTCAATAGGTATGCACATGTATTATGTAACTATGTTCACTACAATATTACAATATTTTTTAGAAATAAATAAAAGTATTATAAATGAAATATTTAGTGGCTCTATTTGCAGAGATACCAGAGACTAATTCCAGAATTTACTATCACTTAACTTTAACATCATTCATCCTCAAAAACAGATAAATAAAAAGAATGATTAGATATAGACATATATCAACAATAATTCTAAATGCAAATGATTTTATACTAGATTTATGCTTAAGTATCATTGTTGTTGTTATGTGCCGTTTAATCACCTGTGACTCACAGCGACCCTATGTACAGCAGCTATGCACCCTGCTCTGTCCTAAACCAGTCTCACTGACTCTGAAACACTTAACCGCACTTCCCCAGTCCCTGTATCAATCGAACTCATCCAGGGTCTTCCTCTCTAGTGCCATCCCTCCAACTTTTCAAGTATAATGGCCTTCTCCAAGGAACAGTCCATCTTGGCCATTGCCTACATTATGTGTGAGATAGAGCTTAAAAGGAGGAACTTGGTTACACCCTCTCCAAAACAGATCGTTTTCTTGGCAGGCTATGGTATGGTCAAGACTCTTCTCCAGCACCACTACACAAAGGCATTGATTCTTCTTCTGCCATCCTTACTCATTGTCCAGCTGTCCATTGTATGCAATTGTGAAGACCATACCCTGGATCAAGAACACCTTAGTCTCTAGAGTGACATTGTTTCTTCTCAGTACTTTGGAAAAATTCCTCAAATTTTTCCAGTTAAGTTGGTCCTTTGATTTACTGACTGCTGTTTCCAAGAGTATTGTTTGTGGAGCCAAGTGAGCTGTAATTTTTAGCAACCTCAACCCCTTCTCAATCCATCATGGTGATGGCCAATTTGCCCAGATATGAGAATCTTTGTCTTCTTGTTGTTAATATAATTATCCTTGCAAAATATCTAAAGTTCTAAAAACTTAACATTCATCTTAATCATTAATATTATATATACTTAACATTTATCTTAATCACTAATATTATATATAGTAGAATATTATTACAGAATATAGAATATATTATTATATATAGACTGATATCATTGTATCTATATCTATCTATCTAGCTATCTATAGACTTAACATATATCTTAATCACTAAACACTAATATCATATAGATAGAGAGAGAGAGAGAGAGAGAAACTGAAGTCATTGTGTCTCAATACTCTGGAAAGTTCCCTGATAGCAGGTTTACCTAATGCAATTCACATTTGGGACTAAATTTCAGTTTTGAAACTTGCTAAAAACTATCTTACATCATATATCATACGATTGTGATCATAAGATGGAATTTTAAGATTACCCATTTCAATGATTTGATGTTTCATAAGCAATTTCAGAAGTTCTTCCACTCAGACTTCTGCTTGTCTTTCATTCTCATGTGTCCAAAATAATCATAAAGCAAAGCATAAAATCAAGTAATCAGGTAGATTGAACAAGCGTGGAAGGAGGAGTGGCGTCCACTTCCATAATAGCTTGCCTCTGGAAACCCTATGAACTCGGAGAGAGGATGAAAGGCACCCAAGCGTCAAGGACTCTTCTTCATAGGGTCGCTATGAGTCGCCTGCAACTCGACGGCACTTAACAACAATAACATCAACAGAGAGAGAACGAGAGAGAGAGAGATCAGCTGGCCCAGCGAAGAGAAAAAGATATGACCAAGAAAAAGGTGTGTGACTTTTAGTTCGCGGCCCTCAGGACAGTCTTTCATTGTTTTTGTTCAGATATTCCTCTAGGTCTTATAGCCCTGGTGTACAAGTTGCTGTCCCGCGGTCACTTGTGGTTATTGTGAGGCTGAACACTGTGACACGGATGTGTCAAATGAGTTAATGGTTGGCTACCCAATGCGGACAGAGAGTGGGCTGGAGCTCCTCGATGGAACAAGCATGGAAGGAGGAGTGGCGTCCACTTCCATAATAGCTTGCCTCTGGAAACCCTATGAACTTGGAGAGAGGATGAAAGGCACCCAAGCGTCAAGGACTCTCCTTCA
>NW_006399869.1:5354981-5355491 GCF_000299155.1 Elephantulus edwardii | reverse complement strand
GATAGGAAGGTATTTTAATTTATTAAAATGAATTGAAACTATAACCAAAATGTTTCTAAAGTTGAGTGCATATGTTACAGAAAGGAATATGGAAGGCAGTAGAAATTATACATTTAATTTCCTTTTTTTAACCAAGAATGAATTAGTAATGCATCTATCATAATACTCTAAGGTACAATGTAATAAAGTAAAAGAAGTGTCTTAATTACAATAATTATATGTTCTTTCACTTGGTAGAGTTGTATTTCCTTTCTTTCAAATGTTATTACTGACATTTAGGGTTTGCATATCATTAATCCCTCCAGGGAAGTGTTATAGAGCTAATAAACTAGGGAAATACTGTTTTATGTCTTAAATTGGGTGTAACTGAAGTTGTAGTTAACAAAGAAAGTAAAAGTATGAATATTAAAAATATCATGAACGTTCAAATTAAGGCAGACTAGGGAGAAGGTTTGACAATGCACTTCGGAAATAACAGGCCTTTGAAAATCCTATGCACAATAGAACACA
>NW_006399869.1:5350505-5354411 GCF_000299155.1 Elephantulus edwardii | reverse complement strand
GGTCAGTATTGGATAATTTTCAGCAGAATCTTGCTTGAAGGTGATATTAATGATATTATTTTATAATTTCCACATTCTTTCAGGTTACCTGTCTTTGGAATGGGAACAAATATGGATCTCTTCCAGTCAGTAGGCAAGGTAGTTGTCCCCTAGATTTCTCAGGACAGCTTACTATCCTTATCCAGGAAAAAGGTCTCTTTGTTGAAATCTGTTAATTGATATATCATCAATTTATGGGACCTTGTTTTTTGTCAATTCCTTAAGAGCAGCTTGAACTTCTTCTTTCATCACCACAGGCTCTTGCTCGTATTTTGTTTAATGAAATTCTTCTGTGACAGCCAATTATTTTTGGTACAGTGACTATATACTCCTTTCATATTCTATTAATGTTTCCTGAGTCATTTAATATTCTGCTCAGAGTAACCTTAAGTATTATAACTTGAGGCTTGAATTTATTCTTCAGTTTGGTCAGCTTAAGAAATGATAAGCAAGTGTGGCCCTTTTGATTTTATGACTTCAGCTTCTCAAATAATTTGCCAAGCATAGGTATGGAGAAAGAAGAGCAGCCAAAGACACTATGTTCTTTATTTTATATTTTTTTTCCAAATCAAGAAAGACACACCATAGGAATATGTCCTGATATAGGTTTCACATGAACATAATTAAGTGCTCTGGAACTCCCGTTCTTCTCAAAGCCAGCCACAACTTGTTATGATCCACATAGTCAAATGCCTTCACATACTCAATAAAGCACAAACATTCTTCTGATATTCTTCACTTGCAACTCTGAGAGACTCTATGTACAAGAGTCCTAAAGAAGGAATAGTAGTTGGAAAATACAAACTTGATAGAAATGAGGCTGGAAATAGAATTATCAAATTTATATTTACAATAATTATTCATTACATATATCATTCTTAATAGACAAAAACTGACTTTTTAAATGGATCTCACATGATGGAATGACCACATTTGTAGGAAAAAAAATAATTAGAGAAGCTCCATATCGGCAGTCAAAACCAAGTCAGGGGCAGACAGTGAATTAAACCATCCATTAGTCATATATAGGTTCAAATTCAGGCTAGAAAAAGTGAAAATATGTTGACAAGAACGAAGATATGATCTTGAATCAGTTTCATCTGCACTTCAAGATCCTGTTTGCAACAGATTTGATACATTGAATACCAATGATTAAATACTGAAGCAATTGTGGGATGATATCAAGAACATCATCTATGAGGAAAGCAAAAGTTTATTACAAAAACAGAAGAAGAGAAAAATAATAAAAATCTGTAATCAGAAGAATGGGAATCCCAGATCATTTAACCGTGCTAATGCGAAACCTATACTTGAACCAAGAGGCAGTCATTAGAACAGAGCAAGGTAATACCGCATCGTTCAAAATTGGGAAGGGTGTACGCCAGGAATGTGTCCTCTCTCCATACCTTTTCAACCTGTATGTAGAGCAGATTATCCGATAGGCCAGGCTCTATGAGGAGAAGTGTGGGGTCAGGATTGGTGGAAGATCTATTAGCAATTGCGTTATGCAAATGACACAACCCTGCTTGCCAAAACTGAGGAGGACCTCATGCACTTGCTGCAGAGGGTCAAGGACTGCAGCCTTCAGTATGGACTGAGGCTCAATGTCAATAAGACAAAGATTCTTACCACTGGACCAATTGGTAGCATCAGGATGGATGGTGAAGAGATTGAGATTGTTCACAGCTTCAGTTTGCTTGGCTCCATGGTCAACACTCTTGGCACCAGCAGTCAGGAAATAAAAAAAATGTATGGTGATGGGAAAGTCTGATATTAGGGACCTCTCTAAAGTACTCAAGAGCAACGGTGTCTCTCTGGAGACTAAGGTGTGCCTGATACAGGTTATCGTCTTTGCAATCACTCGCTATGCATCAGAGAGTGGGACAATGACTAGGGAAGATAGAAGGAGAATTGACGCCTTTGAGCTGTGGTGCTGGAGAAGACTATTGAATGTACCATGGACTGCCACGGAAACAAACAGATTCATCCTAGAGAGGGTTAAACCAGTCTACTCCTTAGAGGCAAGGATTCTGTGCCTTCATCTGACATACTTTGGACCTGTTATAAGGAGAGACAGGTCCTTGTTGTTGTAAGGAGAGACAGGAGAGGGACATCATGCTAGGTAGGGTGAAGGGACAGCGCAGGAGGGGAAGACCCTCTGTGAGGTGGATTGATTCAGTGACTAGGGTTATCGGGATGGGTGTGTCAGAGGCAGTGCGACTGGCACAGGATAGAGCAGGGTTTATGGCTATTGTACATAGGGTTGCTATGAGTCGCAAATGACCAGATGGCACATAACAACAACAACAACAATGAATATCAGAAGATAATATAAAAATTGCACTTGTACATTGAGAAGCCAAAATAAAATGATAACATGCTGAAGTAAAAGACTTGATAGAAGATTTCAAAGGGCATCCTGAGAGGACAAAGCAAAGTATTATAGTGGAATGTACAGAGAGCTTAAATTGGAGAATAAAAAAGGAAGAACTCACTGCATTTCTCAACCTGAGAGAACTGAAAAACAAATTCAAACCTCAAGTCTAAATATTGAAAGATGCTATGGAAAAGGTATTGATTGATTCAGAAAGCATCAAAAGAAGATGGAGGGAATATCCAGTATAATTTTACCAAAAATAACTGATAGGCACTGAACAATTTCAGGAAGTACCGTATGAACAGGAGCCAATGGTAATGAAAGAGGAATTGGAAACAGTATTGAAGGAATTGGCAAAAAAGTGAGGCCCCAGAAAATGATGGGATAAAAATTTCAATTAACAGATGACAGATGCAGTTGCCATAGAATCAACTACTACTCCTATGGGCAACAGACAGAAACATAGTCTTATCCTCAACTACACTCAGGATTTCTCACATCTCAGGATTGTTACGTACTGACAAATAATTAGAAAGAATTGTTTTTTATTGTTGTAGTTATGTTCCACTGAGTTGTCTATAACTTATAGTGACTCTATGAACAGCAGATCAGAACCATGCCCATCCTATATGTTCAGGCCCATTATTACAGTCACTGTGTCAATTTCTCTTGTTGGAGGTCTTCGTCTCTCATCTTACTTCTTTCGCAGCCTAATATGTATTTCCAAGCACTGACGCTCTCCTGAAAACAATGACCAAAGTATCTGAGAGAAGTTTTTACCATTCTTGACTCCAAGGAGCATCCTGCCTACATTTCCTCTAAGATAGTTTTGTTTGTTCTTTTGTCAGTCATGGGTTAATCAGTACTTTTCTCCAACATCACAATTGAAAGACATTGATTCTTCTTCTGTTATCCTTATTCAATTTTCAACTTTTCAGTGCATGATTAGTAACAGAAAGTGTCATGGCTTTAATCAGAAGCACCCGAGTCTTTAAACAGAGGATGCTCTTTATTAAACTCGCTCTTTACAACTTTAGAGAGGTCTTTGACAGCATATTTTTCCAATGCAACACTTTTTTTTTAAATTTCACAATTACTATCAACGAGACTGTTTGCTGTAGATCAAAGTAAGATGAAATGACTAATAAATTCAATATTTCATTATGTAACATGATTTTTTGTGATCTTTTGCTTTTTTCCCCATGAATGATGTCATGATACAACTCATCAGATCTTTGATCACTGGTGTTCAGTGTCTCTAACCTATTCCTTAGACAATCTTGAAATTCAGGTGAAATTGATTCAAGGTCCTATTCTGGTTCCTGTGGACTTACTTTATTTATTTTTTTTCTGGCCTGAATTTGAACTTACATATGAGTAATGGATGGTCTAACTCATTGCCTGCTCCTGGTCTAGTTTTGACTGCTGTTATTAGGCTTCACCCAAAATTTCTTCCACAAATACAGTCAATCTGATTTCTCTGCAGCCCA
>NW_006399869.1:5340989-5350000 GCF_000299155.1 Elephantulus edwardii | reverse complement strand
AGGAGAATCATTACACTGGGAAAATCTGCAAATAGGGACCTCTCCAAACTATTGAGGAGTAATGATGTCACTTTGAGGACTAAGGTGTGTTTGATTCAGGCCATAATTTCTGATTACTTGTTCTACATTTGAGAGCTGGACAATAAATAAGAATTACAGAAAAAGAATTGATGCCTTTGAGCTGTGGTGTTGAAGAGCACTGAAAATGCCATGGAAGGCAAAAAAACCAAATAGATATGTCTTGGAAAGGGTGCATCTGGAGAGCCTTTTGGAGGTAAGAAAGATGAGGCTTAGATTTACATGCTTTAGGCATGTTGCTAGATGGGGCTATTCCAGAGAGGGACATCATAAGATCATCTTGATAACAGGTTTGAGAGAATGAACACCAATGATAGAATACAAGATGAGTTGTAGGATGATATCAAGGATATCATCAATGAAGAATGCAAAAGGTCACTAAAAATCTATCAGTCATACTCGAGTCGATGACATCTGACAACAACATCTTAATGTTACCTATTGGTACACTGATAAGAAATTTTGTTTTCTTAATGTTAAGATGTAATCCATATTAAAAGCTCTGGTCTTTGACCTTCGACATTAAGTATTTCAAGTCCTCTTTACTTTCAGCAAGCAAGGTTGTGTCATTTTGTGAAATAGAGATTGTTGAAGAGTCTTACTCCAATCCTGATGATACATTATGTAGTCTGTATTCTTGAATTATTTGCTCTGCAAACAGACTGAATAGGCATGCAAGAAGATATAACTGTGACGCACACTTTTCCTGACTTTAACCATTTAATATTCTCTCCCTGTTCAGACAACTTCTTAGGCTAGGAATATGGTATGCATGAGCTTGATTAATTGTTCTGAGATTTCTACTCTTCTCAACGTAATCAACAATTTGTCAATAAAATGGCTTTCTGATATTCTCTGCATTTAATTAAAATTCATCTAACATTAGCAGTTATATATCTCATGCCACGGCCTCTTCTAGGTTTGGCTTTAATTTCTAGTAATTTCCTGTATATATTCAGTTCTAGACATTTTTAATAACTTCCATAAAATTTCCCTTGCATGTGATATTAATGACATTAGAAATAACTATAAATCAAGTTGAAGAGAAATAATTTAAAAATTCTTAAAATTCAATTTTAAAACAGTCATTTTAACAACAACAATAACAAGTAAGACAAATCAAAAGCAACAACAATAAAGAATATGGGATAGAGTCAGTCCGTAATAAAGCCTAAAACAATTACTATATATTCTTAAGAAAAAAAATTTATTGATTCTAGAGTTATAGTCACATTGTATGATAGTGAAGTAAGAATGGACAGACATATTAATAAAATAGAAAAGTCCAAGTTACATTTAAGTGGGTTTTTTTTTACATTTGTTTGTCTTATTTTTACAACAAGATGGTAGTTTCACACTCACCTACAGCATTAGTCACCCTAAATAGCTTGACTAACGATATACTTTGAGTCTCTGCAAAAATTAACTCAATGCCATATATAGGACTCTTGAAAGTGTTATTTATAACATCTCTTCCAAAATGTGTATCCCAGTGTGACACAAAATTTTCTCCAATTTTATTAATTGGTCAAACCTAGCATCTTATATAAAAAGTTCAGGTCTGTTCTTATTTTACCTTAGGTCCTATATTATAGGAACCTGTAAAGAAGAGGAGTATGAGTTCCCTGAGTAGGAAGGTTGTAACCTAAGACAACATGTAGTCACTAGCAGGAGACAACCAGGTTTCCATCAATAGAAAAATAGTGGTATGTTTTTAATATGGAAAACAAGTGAACAATATACACTTCTGTGAGACCAAATTATATTGAGGTATCTCCAAAGAATAATTCTGAATGAGAGAACTAATTATGGAAGTGTGTGCTTTTAGCATGATTGCATTAACATGAAATTATAAAACAGAAAATATAACAGAAGATGGATTAATGATGATTTCAGAGGAAATCAATTTATTTCACAGAAACTTTCAAATGGAACTTTCTTGGAATGAATATTGCATATCATGATGCCTCTGCATTTTAAAAAATAATTTTCATTGATGTTCATTCAATGATTTGATGCAAATATATATGCTTTTGTCAAAACTCAGATTATGGATTAAAATTCAATAATCCACTGGAGTTGTACTGCAATCACAAAGGCAGGTGGTTTGAATCACTAGCTATTCCACAGGAGACAGATAAGCAATCTCCTCATGTGTGACTTACTGCTTCTGAAAACCAACATGAGGGTCAGCTACAGGTTGGTCTGACTCACTGGCACAAAACAACAATGATAATCACAGTTAATATAGAAGATAGAATTAGTTAAAGCCTGCAACCTGATTTCACATATATAAATATAAGATTAGTGAGTAAACTGATATTGTTGTTACGTTCCATTTAATAGTGACTCTATGTGGAACAGAATCAAACCCTGACAAGTGCTGTGCTATCCAACAATATTTGCTATATTTAAGCCCATTGTTGCAAACACTATGCCAATGCAACTTTTTGATGGTCTTCCTTTTCTTCTCTGACCCTTGGTTTTTTTCAAGACTTAGATCCTTTCCCAGTTGCTGGTCTAATCTGATAACAAAATCATGTGAAATAAAGTATTACCATCTGTGATTACTTGTTGTTATGTACCTTTGAGTCACCTGTGACTCATAATGACCCTATGTACAACAACCCTAAAACCTGCTCTATCGTATGCTGATTTTGTAATCTCTGACACACTTATCCCCATTACCCCAGTCACTGAATTAATCCATCTCATCGAGGGTCTTTCTCTCTTGTGCTGTTCCACCATCCTCCCAAACATGATGTCCCTCTACAAGAACTGGTCCCACCTTGCAACATATGCAAAGTATGTCAGACAAAACTTCAGAATCCTTGCCTCCAAGGATCCTGGTTTCACCCTCTCCAGGATGAACATGTTTGTTCTACTAGCAGTCCATGATATATTCAATACTCTTCTCTAGAAACACAGCTCAAAGGCATCAATTCTCCTTCTATAATTCCTAGTCATCTTCCAACTTTCTGATGGATAGCAAGTAATTGCAAATGTCATGGCCTGTATCATGTGCACCTCAGTCTCCAAACTGATATCATTGCTCTTCAATACTTTGGTGAGGTCTCTGACAGCAGACTTTTCCAATGTAATTTGTCTTTTAATTTCCTGGCTGCTTATACCAAAAGTGCTGATTGTAGAGCCAAACAAACGAAAGCTGTTAACAATTTCCAACTTTTCATCATATATCATAATGATCCCAAATACGCCCATGGTGAGAATCTCTGTTTTCTTGATGTTGAGCTTCAACCCACATTAAAGGTTGTAGTCCCATAACTCAAATAGATATATATGTTTAAAATGAAGTAAAGTAAATTACTTGTCTAGTAACAGTTATCAGGATATCCATAATGAATTATTCTTAAATTTTCTTCATGTTTTAAAATTCCACATTGGGGAGAAAGGAAAATAAAAGATATCGATATTTCACAACTCCAGTCAGAAATATTCTAAATTTTCACACAATTTTTATGAGACATTTTAACTGGGTGCAACATATACTATTTTAAACTAATATTGATGGTACTTTTGTAATGGTTTTTAAATTTACATTTCTATTGTGTGGACATTTTTTGTGTGTGAGACCTTTATAGTAGATTTGTTGTTTTTGTTAGGTGGTTTTATGCCAAATACCACTCACAATGACCCTATGAACAAAAGATCTAAATTTTGTTCTATTTTGTGCCATCCTCAAAATTCCTGACATACAAGTCTGCTTTGCGACAGTCACCATGTCTATCCACCTGGTGAAGTGTCTTCCTCTCCTTCACCAATCCTCCACCCTTCCAAGCATCATGTCCCTCTCCAAGTAATAACCCCTCCTAGCAACATGCCAAAGTATAAGAAGTGAAGCCTCATTAACTAGCCTCCAAAGAGCACTCCAGTTGCACCCTCTCCAAGACATGTATCTGTTCTCTTGCAGATCTATGGGATATTTTTTTTTGCTTTTCTCCAACACCACAGCTCAAAGGCATCCATTCTCTGTCATATATATTCATTGTCCAGCTCTTAGATGCGTAGAAAATGATCAGAAAGACCACGGCCTGAATCAGAAGCACCTATCCTCTTTCTTTTCAGTAAAGAAAGAGGATAGTTATAGTAGTTAGTAGTGCATTGGAAGAGGCTAGATTGAAAGTCAGTTGAAATGATGAAAAACAATAATAAACTTTATTTAACAACTGGAACGTGGAATACACGTAGCTTGAATGTTGAAAAACTGTATATTATTTTTAAAAAAACCCCACAAATATAGTAAAAAAGACCCAACTGTAGCAGCCTTTATGTAGTAATTCCTTCTTTTCTCTTGTCTACAAGACATGACAAATAAACTTTTATGCATATGGAAAAAAAATAAAATGGAACACATGAATATTGACATACTAGGCATTAGTGAGATAAGATGGACCAGCTTTGGCCTTTTTGAATCAGATAATCCATGTTACCCCATGCAGAGGAAGAATGGTGTTTCATTCATAGCTAAAAAGTGAATTTCGTGAAATACAATATTGTTTGTGATAGGAAAGTATCCATACATATACAAGAAAAACCAGTTAACACAACTATTATTCAAATATACCCTCCTACATCTAGAGCAAAAGAGGAAGAAATTGAGAATTGTTCAAATATTGCAATCTGAGACAGATTGAAGGTGCAATCAAGACATGTTAATGATAATTGGTAATTAGAATGCAAAAGTAGATAAAGAAGAAATAGTAGTTGGAAAATATTGTCATCATGATACAAATGAGGCTGCAAATAGAATAACTGAATTTTATATTTATATCGATTTGTTCATTATAAATACCTTTTTTTTAAAGACACAAAAGACAACTTCACATGTGGATCTCAACTGATGAGCTGCATAGGAATCAGATAGAATGTATTTGTGGAAGAAATATTTTGAGAAGCTCAATGTTGGCAGTCAAAACCAGGCCAGTGAAGACTGTGGTTCAGACCATCAATTACTCATATACAAGTTCAATTGTAGGCCAAAGACAATTAAAATAAGTCCACAGGAACTAAGGTCTGACCTTAAATCAATTCCACCTGAATATCATAATAATTTTAAAAATAGGCTTAAGGTATGGAACATCAATGATCAAAGACCAGATGAGTTGTGTTATAATATCTGGAATATCATCCGTGAAGAAAGCAAAAGCCATTACAAAAACAGAGGTGAAAGAAAAATCAAAATTAATGTTAGAAGAGACTCTAAAGATTGCACTGGAGTGTTGAGAAGCCAAAACAAAAGGAAAACATGTAGAAGTGAAAAACCTGAACATAAGATTGCAAAGGGCAGCTCAGGAGGACAAAGCAAAGTACTGATACAGAATGTGCAGAGAGCTGGAATTGTAGAATAAAAAGGGAAGAATTCTCTCTGCTTTTCTCAAGCTGAAAGAACTGAAAAACAATTCTTTAACTGTCCATTAGGAGACAATAATAAAATACAGGGAACATGTGTTCTAATGGTAATATAAATAACAATCTAAGTGTAACTTAATGAAAATATATTGCCTCTGTGTTCTTGTTTTATAATCTTTATTATTAATATGGTATTTTTTCTTCTTTATTATCAGTCTAAAAACTCTCACCCAATTTACATTTTGTTGTAGTTTTTATGCAGTTAAACTCAAATTCAAGCTCATTGCTGTTAAGTCAGAACTGATTTATAGCAGCTCCTCCATTGTGTTTCTTTGTTAAAATTTTTTTTATTTTTAATAATTTTAATGAACATTTACAGAGATTTTGGATTTCCATTCATTCATTGTTGCACTCTTCTCCCTGCCCAGCCCTCCCCGCCTCCATTGTGTTTCTAATGCTGTAATGTTTGAGGCTGCTGGTAAATTCAAATCACCAGAGAGGCACCAACTTGTGGTTATCAGGGCAACTAAATATTGCCTAGATGAACTAGATGGGTTTCTCTGTCTCTCTGTCTCAGTCTCTGTCTCTCTCTTCTCTCTCTTCCTCTCTCTCTGTCTCTCTCTTCTCTCTTCTCTGTTTTATTTTAATTTTTTTTCATTTTTGCACATTTTCCCCCTCCCCCTCTTTCAACCCTCTCTGTGTTGCACTCCTTGTTCCAAATGTTGTCATGTATATAATGTCTAATCATAAATTCCTTTAGGACATTTCTTCCCCTCATCTGTTAATGTAGTGTTCATTATCTCTCTACTCTTTTCTCATTCTGTCTCCCACCCCTTAATATTTGTCCTAATTTCTAACAGCAGTGTTTTGCAGTCCTTTGTGGCTGAGATATTTCACTCAGCATAAAAGGATCTAAAAAAACAAAAACAAAAAACCAACCATACACAAACCACCCAACAATAACAAAAAACAAATTCAAAACCCTTAAAAAACAAAAACCAAACACACACAATTTAAGACAATACAGATAAAACTCAACAAAAACAAGGAACTGCAATATAGAATATTAAGACCAGTGCTTCTAAAGCTGTCAGCATGCTGAACAGATGAGCAACAGATGAGCAGAAATGAGGAGCATAGAATCAGCAAAATAGAACAGAGCTCTCTTACTCTGCTAAAAAAAAAACATAAAATTGGTTTGTATACAAAGTTTACATACATTGTGTTTCACACATTCCTTCATTCACATTGTGTTATTTTATTTGATCAATAATATGTATCATGTAAGGTCACCTAGGAAGGACAGAACCCAGTTCAGGCCAAGACACTTTATTGAGGAGAAACTGCTGGGCTGGCTCTACAGCAGAAACAAGCGGCTACTTAAAGTTACAGTCGAGTTTTGTATTGTTTTACAAAGGAATTGGGGGTTAGGATGTTTGCAGGTGTTTGGTACAAGATAAGGGAGAAGTCAGGGGTCATAGATAGTTATTCCTGGGAAAGGGAGTTTGAAGTAGTTTTGCAGCTCTAACAGAGATAAACAGAGTTGCTACTGTCTCTTTGATCAGTACTGTGGCTGTTCTGGGTAAAGGGAGTGAGAGCAACTCCAAGGCCCTGATACTGTTGATCTATGCCTACTAGTACCTCATCTTTTCAGGTCACCATAGGATCTTTCCTAATTCCTTCACCCACTCTCTCTGGGCACCAAACTCTGTCATTCTAGTGAATGACACAAATCCCCTCACTCTGTCCCTCTCTTCTTCCATTTTTGGACTTTTACATGCATCTTACTAGTTGAATTGTGCTTAAAATCCCTAGTCATCATTCTATTTTAACAATAATGTTCTCATGGAGTATTTGTCCTTATGAAACTGGGTTCACTCAGCAAAATGCTGTCTAGATTTTCCCATGCTATATAGTAATTTATTAAATCATTGCTCCTGAGTGATGCATAGTATTTAACTATGTGAATATACCGTACTTTCTCAGTAGATTTCTTTGTTGTTGGATATTTAGGCTGTTTCAACTTTCTTGCTATTGTAAATAATGTTGGTATAAATATAGGTGTACAAATCTTTGTTCATTTCTAGTTCTGTTCTCTTCAGGGTATACATTTCTTTGAAAATTAAGTTTGGTATCTATATTCAGATTACATTCAACATGTAGATTGCTTTAGGTAGGATTGTCAGAGCTCCTTTTTCATTTTTTTATGTTATGGGTATTCTCCCCCCTGTCTCAATTTTTATTCCCCCTTTCTATCTCTCTTTCATTTTTAATTTATTTTTTCTTTTGTCTTTCACTGACCTTCCACATTATAAAGAACTATTACCTTCCACAAGACCTGGTCTCCGGATACTATTTTCAAACTTCATGAGATAAGGTCTTGTCCTTCTAACACCTATAGGGTATTCTGACTGCACTTTTTCAAGGTTAATTTATTCGTTCTTTGGAAGTGCATGATGTATTCTTTGCCAATTTAATAATTCAAAGATTTCAATTCTATTTTAGCCTTTCTTATTCAATATCCAGTTTTTGATACATATTTTGTTTTTGTTAATGTCAACAGAATGAGCTCTGATTCATGGTAATTCTATACATTGCAAAACAAAACTCTACCCAAACCTGTGACATCTTTGCAATCTCTACTGTGTTCAAATACACTGTTGAATAGACACTAAGTCTATTCATCTGTCTGAGACTCACCATTTTATTTCCAGGTTTGATTCATTTTTCCCAAGGATTCGCCCCATATGTGAGATGAGATTCTATTGTCTTTGCTTCTAAGGAGCACGCTGGTCATGCTCTTTCCAATACACATCTGTCTGTTCTTTTGAAAGTTGATAATATAATCAATGTTCTATACTAACACTGTTTTTCCTTAACAGGAAATATGTGAGAACCATGAATGTAGGAAAATTAGATATTGTTAAGGAAGAAATGGAATGCATAAATATTGGCATACTAGGCATTGGGGAGATGAGAGGGACTGGCATGAGGCATTTTGAGTCAGATGAGCATATGATATATTACTCTGGAGGTGAAAAGTTGAGGAAAAATGGAGAAACTTTCATAATTAAGAAAGCCATTGCTAGATCCATCTCGAAGTACAACATTATGAGTGATAGGATAATATCCATAGGCATACAAGGAAGGCCAGTGAATACCACTATCACTCAGGAATATGCACCAACAACCAGAGCCAAGGAAGAGGAAATAGAAGATTTTTATCAACTTTTACAGTCAGAGATAGATCGAACATGCAATCAAGATGCATTGATAATGATGGGTGACTGGTATGCAACAGTTGGGAACAGAGAAGATTCAGTAGTTGGAAAACATGGACTTGGTGACAGAAATGGAGCTGGAGAAAGGATGATATAATTTTACAAAATCAATGACTTATTCATTGCAAATATGGTTTTTAAGAGACATAAACACAGGTTATATACATGGATTTCACCTGATGGTATGCGTAGGCATCAGATTGATTACATCTGCAGAAAGAACCCTGGAGAAGCTCAATATCAGCTGTGAAAACTAGGCTGGGAGCTGATTGTGGAACAGAC
>NW_006399869.1:5338063-5339893 GCF_000299155.1 Elephantulus edwardii | reverse complement strand
GAAACACTGCATGGTTTAAAATTGGGAAGGGCATACACCAGGGATGTGTCCTGTTTCCATACCTTTTCAACCTGTATGCAGAACAGATTATCTGGGAGCCTGGGCTCTATGAGGAGAAATGTGGGTTCAAGACTGGTGGAAGATCTATCAACGATCTGTGATATGCAGATAATAAAACCCTGCTTGGTGAAACTGAGGAGGCCCTGAAGCACAGAGCATCAAGGACTGCAGACTTCAATATGGATTGAGTCTCAATATCAAGAAGACAAAGATACTCATCACTGGGCCAATTGGCAGCATCAGGATGGATGGTGAAGAGATTGAGATTGTTCACAGCTTCCGTTTGCTTGCCTCCACAGTCAACAGTCTTGACACCAGCTACCCGGAAATCATAAGATGTATTGCTATGGGAAAGTCTGCTGTTAGGGACCTTTCCAAAGTACTGAAGAGCAATGGTATCTCTTTGGAGACTAAGATGCATCTGTTACGGGATATGGTCTTTGCTATCACTTGTTATGCATCATAGAATTGGACAATCCCTAAGGTGGATAGAAGGAGAATTGATGCCTTTGAGCTGTGGTGCTGGAGAAGAGTATTGAGCATACCATGGGCCAAAACAGACTGCTTCTTGGAAGCAAGGATTCTAAGGCTCCATCTGACATACTTGGGACATGTTGTAAGGAGGGATAGGTCCTTGGAGAGGGACATCATGCTTGGTAGGGTGGAGGGACAGGGCAGAAGAGGAAGGCCCACTAGGAGGTGGACTGATTCAGTGATTGGGGTAATCGGGATGGGTGTGTCAGAGATGGTAAGATTGGCACAGGACAGAGCAGAGTTAGTGATGTAGTACTTAGGGTCGCTATGAGTCCCAAGTGAGTCAACGGCACACAACAACAACAACAACAACACCATATTTCAAATTAATTATTCTATGTTCTTAATTTAGTGTAGATCTTTTTGCATCAGAAACAACTTAAATTTCCATGGCTTGTGTCTGGGTTATCTTATTATTTAAATTGCTATCTTTTCTCAAGGTCCGTCTGACATACTTTGGGCATGTTGCAAGGAGGGACTGGTCCTTTGAGAGTGACATCATGTTTGGGAGAGTGGAGGGACGGCGCAGGAGAGGAAGACCCTCGATGAAATGGATCAATTCTGTGACTGGGGTCGTGGGAATGAATTTGTTTGAGATGCCAAGGTTGACCCAGGATAGAACGGTGTTTAGGGCTCTTATACATAGGGTGGCTATGAGTAACAAGCGACTTGATGGCACATAACAACAACAACAACAACAACAACAACAACATCTTTTCTCTTTATCACTTTAAATTTTAAAGGAGTCTTTTACAGCAGATTTGCCCAATGCAATATATCTATTGAGGACTCTCCTTCTTAGGGTCGCTATGAGTCACCTGCGACTCGATGGCACTTAACAACAACAACAATACTTTTATTAATTTTTAGCTGTCACTTTCATGGTTATTGATTGTAGATCCAAATAAAATAAAGGATTTGACAACTGTCTTTTCTCCATGTATGATGATGTTTCTTATTTGTTGTCTATGAGACACTATTTTTTAAAATATACAGATGCAATCCATATTGAAGACTGACCTTATTCAGTATTTCAAGTCTTCGTCACATTAATAAAAAGATCACACACTTAAAGAAATTCTCAAAATCACTGGTAATGAGAGAGATGCAAATCAAAACTACAATGAAATACCATCTCATTCCAGTAACAGTGGCAAAGTTTAACAGGATAGCACATAATACATTTTGGAGAGGATGTGGAGAGATAGAAACTCACATATATTTTATATATATTAT
>NW_006399869.1:5335247-5337523 GCF_000299155.1 Elephantulus edwardii | reverse complement strand
TTTAAAAAAGAAAGAGAAAAATGCACACAATATACAGAAATTATTGTGTAAAACAAAATGCACACGAATAAAACAATGTCTTTGAATGATTATTTAAAACTGACTGATGCTATAAATAATAAAAAATAATAATAAAAATTGCTCATGGATCTTTCTGCAATCTAAATGCCACATTTTTTTCAGATAATCCAGTCTTGAATTATTTGTTCTGTATTGTGATTGAATAGATATAGTGAAAGCATAAAGCTCTGACATATATAATTTTTAATTCCATATTTATAAGGTTTCTAATTCAATGTGTATAAGGTTGTTCAAAATAACATGGCTTGGATCATCCATACCAAACTGAGTGAGATTTTTATTATACTAAAGAGTAAATATCCCTTCTTTGTACTGAACAGATATTGTGGAGTAAAGGAACAACTTAGGTAACATGAAAATTCATCTTCAAGTAGCAGAAAATATTATATAAACTGTAGATACAGTGGAATAAAGGAACAACTTAGAGAACTTGGAAATTCATCTTTAAGTAACAGAAAACATGATATATTCTGGAGACTGGTGCATAAGCTGTGTCCCCTGTTATTCAAAACAAGCTTGATTCTTTCCTGCTATACATATTTTATTTGATTTGATTACTATGGAATATTTGCAGTGAACAGACACAAATAGAATGCTAATGCATGATGTTTTTTATATTTAAAAACTTCAAATTTTAAAAGGAAAACAGTACTGCTTTTCAAGTTACAGCTGCTTTTAATGCTTTAAGCAAAATACCTTCATGCTAAGTCACAGAAGGGTAAGGGGGCATTTATTTTTGCACACCACCCTGCAGATTAGTTATACTAGTATTGCTTTGAAGATTCTTCCTCAAAGAAATAAAATATGATTTTCCACGTTAAGTGCTTATCATTGGAATTTTAGAAGTTAGATATTTCCATTTATTTACTTTCTTTTTACAAGGAAGCAATTCAGTCCATTGAATATCAATTTTCTCCAGAATATCAACTGTTCAACTGTATCCTCTTCTGAAGGAATAAACATACAAACAACACATTCAAAGGTCATTTTTCTCCTCTTAGAACTCTTGAAAGGATAGAGTAAACCAGATAAAAAGCAGGATTACACTATAATAAATCACTTAGTTTTCAGATAAATTTAACTACACAGTATTATAGAGTTAGTCTTATAGAGATTTACTTAAAGCCAATTCCTACATGTTGTGTTACAGGTGGTGTTCACAGTATTTTTCCACCAATCTATAACATTTCTGAAAATCTCATAAGCAAAGGCATTGCCTCCACTTTTATTTCAGCAATTACACAAGAGCAACAACCATCTGTTCAAGGGTCCTTATATAGCAAATAACCTTAGAACACAACAGTGATGTTTCCTATGAACTCAAAGGCCAATTGAGTTTATACCTTTCTCAGATATAGACAATATATCTTTTCATAATAAAGGGGAGGCATGTCTACTATTCAATACTGTAAATATAATATTCCTTGGGGAGAAAAAGGGTACGTAAGCCCATCTTCAAAGCGAAGATGTTACCTTGAGAGACGAAGTATATTTGACCTGAGCCATGATATTTTCACTCACCTCTTATATATGTGGAAGTTAAACAATGAGTAAGGAAAACTGATAAATAATTGATGCCTTCAAATTTTGGGTTTGGTAAAGAATATCAGATCAATCATACTTTATCAGATCTATCATAGTTAGCATTATGATGAGTTTTAGTTGTCGCAATGGCATTTGACAGTAACAACCTTTTTCTTTAGATCATGACAATTACTTTGATTGATTTATTGAAAAATATTAGACATATAATTAGAGATTAATTATCCTTCAGATTTACCAGGAATCTCTGATAGCCAACTGGTAAGAAGCCTCCCTTCCAACTCAAAGTTACACATTTAGAATTCTAAAGTTTCTCTACAAGGAGAAGATGAGCATTCTCCTCTTGTGTGATATACTGCCTCTGAAAACCCACTGCAGGGTCAGCTATGAGTCAGGTCTGATTCGAAGGTACCAAACAACAATAACAATGAACTGACAAATAATTCTGTTTTGAGATAAGCTACAATAAGAACGGTCCGTCAGTGGGAGAAAAACAAGGCTCAAGTACTTTGGACTCTATTAGAAGAAATTAGTGTCTCATGAAGGACATCATTCTTGGTAAAGTAGAAGGTTATCAAAAAAGAGCTAGACTATCAAAGAATAGAAAAACATAATAGTTACAATGCTGGGCTCAAACTTAGCAATGATTGTGA
>NW_006399869.1:5332054-5332852 GCF_000299155.1 Elephantulus edwardii | reverse complement strand
GAGTTTAGGGCTGTTGTACATAGGGTCGCTATGAGTCACAGGCGATTCGACGGCACATAACAACAACATCAATGTGGGTTAGAGCTCATTCAATTATAACTAGCAAAAATTACAACATATGTCTCTCTGTGGAGCAAGGCATAGATATGTTTATCATCCATGTAAAGATACAGTTCTCTTCATGTATC
This sequence comes from Elephantulus edwardii, assembly GCF_000299155.1. Classification (NCBI taxonomy): domain Eukaryota; kingdom Metazoa; phylum Chordata; class Mammalia; order Macroscelidea; family Macroscelididae; genus Elephantulus; species Elephantulus edwardii. Next base: position 5,332,664 of record NW_006399869.1, on the reverse strand, counting down.
ACAATTTAAGTACTCATGACTTAAGCAAACTTAATCTTGCTCTCTTTATACAGCCCTGTGGATAAATAACTGAGAAAACTAGCACAAATGCTCACCTTCTTTTGTTAGAACTAACCCACAGCTGACCATCCAGCAGTATTTCAGAGGCATTTATTCCCATGGGAGGGCACTGCCTATTTTTCTATATGGAATGACTGTTTTTTTCTGTAAACTATAAACTGTCCTTTGTCTATCACCAATGAGTTTCCTGTATTTTATCACTGTACATGAAAAGTGTGGCTGACTGACTTCCTCATTTACTAGGAACACAAAATATCAAACCCTTTACAATATTTAACAGATTGCAGGCTCAATTTAAAAGTGAAAGTTAAAGGCAGAGTTTATTCACATTTTATTGTTCTATCAATATTTAGAAACTGAAAATAGAGCAGAGGAACTCATAAAAATAGCCATTTGTCCATATTTTAATGACAAATAATTTTATAAACACAAAGTAATTGAATGATTGTATAATGATTGTATAAAACACAATATGAATGAAGGAATGTGTGAAACAAAATGTATATAATTTTTATATGCAAACCAAGACAAAAGAAAAATTTTTTCAAAA
>NW_006399869.1:5317489-5331699 GCF_000299155.1 Elephantulus edwardii | reverse complement strand
TTTTGAATAATATTGAATGAGTTCCTTGGTTAGGAACCTCTTTAAAGTGTGAAAGAGAAAGGATATCAGTTAAAGGACTATACTAATCTAAGACATGGTATTTCCAATTGCTTTATGTACAACTGAGAGTAGGATAATAAACAAGGAAGACTGAAATGCCTTTGAATTGTGGTGTTAGCAAAGAATATTAAAGTACCATGGATTGGCAAATGAATTAGCAAATCTTTGTTGGATGAAGTTCAGCCAGAAGTACTCTTTATGATCAAAAATTGTGAGGCGTCTTCTAACATATTTTGGGCATGTGGCCAGGAAAAGAACATTATATGTGGGAAGGCAGACAGTTGATGAAGGCTAAGAAAATCAATGAGATGGTTTGAGATGGCCACAGTGGCAGCAGCAAAAGATTTAAGCACAGTGGATTACGAGGAGGGGTCAGGACTGGGAAAGATTTCTTCCCAATCCATTCTATATTGGATTGCTGTGAGTCAAAGTCTACTTGACGGCTCCTAAAAATAATAACAATCATTATTCTGGGTTTGTTTTTTGTTTGTTTGCATGTTTTGGGAGGTTTTCTGTTTGTTTTGCGTTTTTGTTGATATTATTTATCTACAGAATCATTAAATTTCAGGATCCTTTTTAGGACATATAGGATAAGAAGCATAAAATTAAGAAATCAATTTAAAGCATCAAGAAATAAAATGTCAATTCAAATGGAAGACATCTTTAATTAAAAAGGTTTTCTAATGGTTTTGTTAAAGTCAATTGAATATCTTAAATATTCCCTTATAGTTATAAAGAATACAGAACTATTATGTACTTGTTGGTCTTATTAACTTTGGGTCTGGTTTTAAAAAGCATTCTTCAATAATTCTTGCGCAGACACAATAAGGAAGGGAGACTATCAATAAGTACATTCTAGACAATATTTCTCATAGAAATATAATAGAAAACTCATGATTCTTATTTTTAGTTAAATTATTAGAAAAAAGAACGTAAGAAACATATGAAATAATTCATCAGTAGATATATGTTAATATTATATCCCTTAGCCAATAATTCATTAATTTCTTAACCATGCCTCCTTTTTGATTCTTTAGTTCCACCATTTTAGCTCTTAGATGTTGGTCAAAATTGCTTCCTGACCTTTTCAAAATATATTAACATTTTAAAGGGTCTTCCCTTGAACTTGCTGCAAGCATTCAGACATTTCAAATGGAATGTCACAATTTTTCCTCTATTAAGAAATAATGCTCCAGGGTTTGCCTGAAGGCTCACAATCTCTAAGCAGTCATGGATTTGATGTTCTGTTTAATGTCTGTGTGATTCCCTAGGGTTCTCTTCTACCACCCTTCCCCAAACCACATCTATTATTCTTTTAACACTAAAAGGAAAAAAAATTAAAAAATCACCTTTCACAAATATATTCTTTGAACTATATCATTATATTATGTGATAGTTACGCTCTAATAGAGTCAATATGAGTTAGTCTCTACTAAACAGTTTTGTTTTGTTTTCACCATGAAACACAGTAACTTGTCCCAGCTTCTGTAAACCATTTTTCCAATTGTCATAGTATTAACTCATATTGGCCAACATTTTTATTTAGGAGTTAAAGAATGATTAAAAGTACTCAGATTTGTAGAAAAAGTTTTCCCTGACAAACTTCACATAGTGTTTGTTCTCTCATGTATTAGCATTTTAAAGATTCTGAGTGGCCCCACTAGATGCTGAAGAAAAGCATGCTTCTTGTTGTTGTTAGATGTTACACATTTATTGTACTCACATCATTTTCCCTCTAAACAGACTTTGACTATCTTCATCAGCAAACAATGCACCAGTTATATTTTGTGTATGTCTGGTGGCCTATTGGTAAGAAACTGCACTGCAATCCTAAAGCCACACAGTTCAAGTTGATCAGCTGCTCCATGGAGAAGGAAGGGCAATCTCCTCCTAACCAGTCAGAGTGTCAGCTGTGGGTTGGTTCTGATTCAACATTACAAAATAAGAAGAAAAAGATAGAAAAGATATGATACTATCACAAAATTTATAATCAATTATTAGGTTACAAGAGTACCTGGTCTAGGCTGCATATATATTACAAAGTTCTGGTGGCTTAGTGGCAAGAAAATTCTCTGCAATGCGGAAGGCATATGGTTTGAAACTACCAGCTGCTCTGCAGGAGAAGGATGGGCAATTTCCTCCCATGTGATTAACTGCTTCTGAAAACCCACTGGGGGGTCAGCTATGGATTAGTTCCAACTCTATGGTACATGACAACATGTAAGTATAATTTGACTAGAAATACAATCTGTTTTTAGAAGAGTTCATAGCATTAGAGACATTATCTGATGTCAGATACGCTCTTGGCCAAAAGCATAGAGTACCAGTGAAATATGTATCTGTTTCATTGACTGTGCAACGGGATTTGACTATGTGGGTCACAACAAGCTGGGGCTAATGAGAATGGTAATCCTAGAAAATTTGATTGTGTTCATGTGAACCTATACTCAGACCAGGAAGGAGTCGTCAGAACAGAGCAAGGAAACATTACATTACCTTTTCAAACTATATGTGGAATAGACATTCTGGAGGCTCTGATTTAGAGGAAAAATGTGGCATCAGGATTGGAGAAGATTCATCAACAACCTATGTTATGCAGAGGACATAGACTTACTCACTGAAACTGAGGAGGACTCAAAGCACTTGCTGGAAAAAGTCAATAGTCTTTAATATAGATTGAAGTTCAATATAAAAAAGACATAGATTCTCACCACTAGGTCAATTGGCAGCACCACAATAGATGAAGAAGAGATTGAGATAGTTAATAATTTCCGTTTGCTCAGGTCTACAATCAACACTATTATCACCAGCAGTCAGGAAAACACAATACAAATTGTACTGGGGAAATCTGTGGTCAGGGATCTCTCCACACTACTGAGAAACAAAGGAGTCAGTCTAAGGAATAAGGTGCGCCTGGTTCAGACCGTGGTCTTTGCAATTACATGCTATGCATCAGAGAGCTGGACAATGACTAAGGGTGACAGAAGAAGAATTAATGCCATTGAGTTATGGTGCTGGAGAAGAGTATTGAACATACCATGGACCACAAAAAGAACAAAAATATCTGAAGGTGAAATCAAGTTTCTTCATGGAGAAGAGGACTATAAAACTTCATCTCACATACTTAGGGCATGTGGCCAGGAGGGACTGGTCCTCAGAGAATGTCAACATGCTTGGAAGGGTGGAGAGACAGGAAGACACTAGATGACATGGATTCACACAGTAACTGTATTGGAGTCAGTGAGACTGGGTTAGGATAGGGCTTCAAAGCTGTTGTACATAAGGTTTCTATGAATTGCAGGTGACTCCACAACACATAACAACAACTACAACAACAACAATGTGTAAAGTGGGTAGTTAAAATTCAATGCAGAAAAAAAGAAATAATATGAAAAGAGAACAAGAAAAGACCAAGAGTGGATGTTAAAAAGGAATACAAAATTTGTTGTTAGATATGGCAAATTTGAGTTCTACATTGTTTCTTTTTTTTGTGTGTGAGAATATCTAGTTTTTACTATGATAATAGATAACACTGCAATCTCAGTGGTTCAAAACAACACATTTTCAGCTCTCACATTCGCATTTAAAAATAATCACTGATTGTCAAGGTGTTTTACCCATTCTAGTAATTTGGACATTGGGATTAACAAAGCAGCTACCACTGTGAACAGATTCAGTTTCCAGGTGAGAGAAAAAAAATACAGACATATTCTATTTTCAGGAGACAGAAAGAGAGAGAGAGAGAGAGAGAGAGAGAGAGAGGTACTTCAGAAGATTTTTCCATTTTATTCTAATATTCAGTCCAGGAATATTTAATTACATTTATGTTAACAACTAGATACAGGACTCCAACCAACCACAAGGCACAAGTAATTCTTTCTTACTATTGAAGATAAGATAACTAGAATAGAAAAGAATAGGAAATATATGAGTAAAATGCTACATATCAAAATACTACAAATATTAATTATGTTTTTATATTAATTTATGTGCATACTACTGTGAAGCTCTCAATTTCACTGCTTGACATAACTATTGACATTAAACAATTACTTAAGCATTTGTGAAACAGTTTCATTTACTAAACAATAAAACAGATAAAAACACTACATGGTAAGGTTCATATAATTAAATGAACTTGTGAAAGAAATTATTTTATTTTATTTCACCTAGAGTAATTTTTACCTTTTTCTTTTTTTTCCTTGAGATTTTACAAGTAGCTGAGGTGCTTGTGATTTATATGGGTCAGAAAACTCACTAGATAGTGTATGTTACTTGAATGGGAGCTTCCAGGCCAGAAAAGACTATCTTATGACCTGATATTTGGTTAACCATGGAATATGATTCAATTATTTATGCCTGTGTAATGAGGGATGAATGAAAGCTCTTTATACTGAAACTTCAAAAGCCTAGTTATTTGATGAAAAATACCTATACATAAGTAAGTGTATCATGATCATTTTGGGAACACAGAAGTTTTTTATTAGAGACTCTTCCAGGTTTCTCTCTTTTCATGTCTTTTTTAGATACATTTTTCCTAAATTTGAACTGAAACTATAAGTGTAAATTTTCCCATGAGTTCTGTGATTTGTTTTCCAAAAAAAATCATCAAATCAAAGAAAGTAGAAGGAATCAGTAAGTCAAAAGTGAAGCAACCTGTGAACCCTGGGCTTAAAGCTGGTCTCTTGAAGGAATAAGGGGGAAACTACATTTTAAACCACTATGTTAGAGGTAACAGAGTATGAATAGTTTGAATATGTTTGTGGCTGTTACCCTGAAAGGAAATAAATGAACTACATTTATAGCCAGCAAGTCAGAAGCAATGGGAGTCTTGTGGATTTCTAAGCTTGTTTCTGGCATCTGAAGTCTTGCAAAGGCTTGAGGACAAGGTTCTTCCACATCTTCAGGTGATTAGAATGAGAGGAAGGAGGATCCATGAGTAGTAAGAACTTTTATACTGATAATAATTATTCACACAGATTCAATAAGAAGAGTATAGTTAACAGTGTATGTATTGTGTGGTTTGAAAGCCATCTATAGGAGCTGGGTTCTACAGAAGATTGGTGGTCAAGATTGGTGCGCATTAGGGTAGAAAGTTGATTCGCTAAGGTGTGAGGATACAGCCTCCTAGTTAAAAAGCCTTTTGGTCAGCAGCCTGAGGCTGGAATCCATTTTGAAAGCCGTCTACAGGAGCTGGGTTCTACAGAAGCTTGGTAGTCAAGATTGGTGAGCATTAGCATGGAAAGTTGATTCATTAAGGGGAGTGAAGAGAGGGGATACAGCCTCCTAGTTAAAAAGCCTTTTGGTCGGCAGCATGAAGCTGGAATCCATTTTGAAAGCCATCATTCTTCTAAGTGGTATAGGATTGGTCTGTGGATGGCTGTACAGAGGTTACTCGTGGTTGCTGTAATGCTAAACATTTGCACTGATGTGCCAAATGTGATAATGGTTACCCATGGTGGACAGTGTTTGGTGAAGCTTCCTGATTATAACACGCTTGGAATCACGAGTGGCATCCACTTCTGAAATGATTTGCCTCCGGAAACTCTATGAACAGTGCTCAGGTCTTTTGTTCTGAAGGTTGCTATGAGTCGTCTATGACTCAACAGAACCTAACAACAGCAACAACATACTGTGCAGTAAATGTCTAGAGACACAACATTGGAGGAATACACAAAATAACTGTACCAAAAAGAATTGGCTGATAGAAGAATTTGATGAAATAACATATGATCAAGAGGCAATGATGATGAAAGAGGAAGTTCAAGTTCCTTCTGTGAAGGAATTGTAAAAGAACAAGGCCCCGGAAATTTATGGAATACAAATTAACATATTTCAGTAAACAAGTGCTTCCCTGGACATGCTAACTAGATTATGAAGACAACTACCTGGCCAACTGATTGGTGGAGATCTGAATTTATTACTATTTCAAAGAAAAGGTGACCTAACAGAGTGTGGAAATTATTGAATAATATCACTAATACCACATGCAAGCAAGATCCTGCTGAAGATTATCCAAAAACAACTGGGACAATCCTGTGTTTAGAAGAGGCTTTGGTACTAGGGACAACATAGCAATGTTAGATAGCTCTTGACCGAAATCAGAGAGTATCAGAGATATGTAAATATATGCTTCATTGACTCTGCAAAGACTCTGCAATTTGATTGATTGATACAGGCCATAATCTACACTGTTATATATTATATGTCAGCAAGCTGGACAATGACTAAGGATGATATAAGAAGAGTCGATGCCTTTCAGTTGTAGTGCTGGCGAAGACTGTTGAACATATTGTGCACTGCCAGGAGAAGGTCAGCTTGGAGGGGGTGAAACTGTGCTGCTCTCTGAAGACAAGAATGTTCAAGTTTCATCTCACATACTTCAGGCAATTGGCAAGTCTTTGGAGAAGGAAAATATGCGTGGAAGGGTGGAAGGACAGCACAGAAGAGGAAGAACCAAGATGAGATGGATTGACTCAGTGACTGGAGAAATGGGATTAGATCTGTCAAAGATGATGAGATTGGCTCAAAATAGGGCAGGGTCCAGAGTCACAGGCAACTTAATTACACATAACAACAACAACAACATGAGTCCCTTTAAGAACTGCTACCATAATTTACAATATATGTTGATTGCCTTCGAGTTGAGCACGACTCATAGCAACCCTTTGAAGTCCTGAAGCCCCTCTACAACTATAGACATTTATCAAAGTACAGAGAGTTACCAGAGGCATGTTGTTTAGGAAGTAGATGCCACTCCTGCTTTCAAACCTGTCATACAATGTTACTGGTTGAGTCGCCTGTGATGAATAACGACTCTATTACAGGATTTCTGGACCCTTCGATGTCCTGAATCAGTCTCACTAATTCTGACACACCAACCCCTAATAACTCAGTTACTGTATCAATTGATCTTATCTGGGGTCTCCCTCTCCTGTGCTGTCTGTTCACTCTTCTGAGCATGATGTCTCTCTCCAAGGATCTCTCCTGGCCACATGCCCAAAGTAAGTGAGGAAGAGCTTTAAAATCCTAGTCTCCAAGGACAGACTTGGTTTCACCCTTTCTCAGACAGATGTATTTCTTTTCTTGGTAGTCTATGTTATGTTCAAGACTCATCTCTAGCACCACAACTCAAAGGCATCTATTCTTCTCCTACCATCGTTAGTCATTGCCAAACTCTCTGAAGCATAATAAGTACTTGAGAAGACCATGTCCTGGAGTAGGTGCACCTTTGTATTTAGACTGACATTGTTGCTCTTCAGCACCTGAAAAGTCCATGACAGCAGATTTTCCCAATGCAATTTGTCTTTTGATTTCCTGACTGCTGGTGTTAAGGGTGTTGATTTTGGATCTCATCAAGTTGTAATTGATAACACCCTCAATCTCTTCCCCATCTATCATGGTGCTGCCAATTGGCCCAGTGGTCAGAATCTTTGTCTTCTTGATATTAAGCTTCAATCCATATTGAAGACTACAGCCCTTGACTTCTGCTGCAAGTGCTTCAGGTCTTCTTCAGTTTCAGCAAGCAAGGTTGGATCATCTGCATATTGTAGGTTGTTAATGAATCTTCCTCCCATCTTGATGCCACACTCTTGGTCATAAAGCCCTGAATCCCCAATAATCTGTTCTACGTACAGATTGAAAAGTAATGGGGACAGGATGCACCCCTGACACACTATTCCTTCTTTTGAATCATGCAGTATTTCCTTGCTCTGTTCTGAGTACTGCTTCTTGGTCAAAGTATGTTGTTGTTGTTATGTGCCGTCAAGTCATTTGCGACTCATAGTGACCCTAAGTACAACAGCCCTAAACCCTGCTCTATCCTGTGCCAATTGCACTGCCTCCAACACACCCATCCCGATCACACCAGTCACTAAAAGTTTTTTCTTTGGTGTTTTCTGTGTACACTATAATATCATCTGTATGTATCAGCGATGGTTTAACATCTCTTTACATTTCTGAAAACCTTATATTACTTCTTTTGTCATATTGCCTGAGCGAGCACTGCTAGTACAATATTGAATAGAAGTTGTGACTGTGGACATCCTTGTCTGGTCCTTGTTCACAAGGAAAATGCTTTTAGAAAAAGCATTTTTTTTGGAAAATTCATTTAGAATGATATTGCCTCTTGGTTTGTACATGTGGGTTTTCATTATGTTGAAGTTATTCCCTTCTATTTCAATTTTGTAAAAAAAGTCTCCATCAATTTCTAAGATCACATGGCTCTTGTTAGTTGCTTTGATAACTGATAAATTACCTTAATCATCTTATGTTGAATCATCTTATGAATCTCACTTGGCCATGATGAATTATGTTTTAAAATTTTATCTGCTATGATTTTGTTAAGGATTTTTTTAATCTACTCTCATGAAAAATATTGTTCTGTAGTTTACTTTTTTGGTAGTATCTTTTTCTGGTTTTGATATTAGGGTTATGCTTCCTTCATTGAATGATTCTGGGAGTGTTCCTTCTTTTTAATTTTTTAAAATAATTTAAGTAGAATTAGTGATAGATATACTTTGGATGTTTGATTAATTCAGCTTTGAAGCCATCAGGTTGAGGATTTATCTTATGGGAGCTCTTTTAATGATTGGTTCAATTTCTTCTTTTGTGATGGGTCTGTTCAAGTGTTCTATATCTGTCCTTGTAAATCTGGGTAGGGCATGAGTTTCAAGGAATTTGTCCATTTACTCTATGTGTCAAGTTTATCAGAGTATAACTTTTCATAGTATTCTGATATTATTGATTTATTTTAATTTGGTTCTTTTTGTGATGTCACCTTTATCATTTCTTAATCGAGGTATCTGTGTCTTCTCTTTTTTTCTTTTGTTAAGTTTGTAGTAATTTGTCTGTTTTATTTACCCTTTCAAAAAACCAGCTACTAGTCATATTAATGTTTTCAAATTGATTTCTGTTTTCAATCTCATTGATTTCAGCTCTAATAATTTATTTTCTTCTAGAGGCTATAGGATTAGATTGTTGTTATTTTTCCATTTGATGAATGTGATGAGTTAGATAATTGATTTTTCTTCTTTCTTCCTTTTTTATGTGTGTGTTTCTTGCTATGAACTGCCCCTTGACAACTTCCTTAGTTTTATGCCAAAAGTTTAGTATGTTGTATTTTAAATTTTGTTTGTTCCAATGAACTTTTTTATCATGTTATAGCAGACTTATTCAGTTTCCACATGGGTGGTGTTGTAAGCTTTACCTTCTTATAGTTAATTTCTAATTTTAAAGCATTGTGGTCTGAGAAAATACTTTGTATTATTTCAATATTTTTTTTAAAATTTGTTGAGGCTTGCTTTGTGTCCTAATATATGATGAATTCTAGAGAATGTACCATGGGTACTTAAGAAAAAAGAAAATTGAGTTTAGTTGGGTACAGTACCCTGAATACATCCACAATGTCAAGTTGGCTGATTGTAATTTAGCACTTCTTCTTTTTGGTTGACTTATGTGTTGGTAATAGTGGTGTGTTGAAATCTCCTACCATTTCTGTGGTGCTATCCATTTCTTCCTTTGATACTGTGAACTGTTATATTATGTATTTTGCCTCTCTATTATTTGGTGTATACATGTTGACCAAGGTTATGTCTTCTTGATCTACTGTGCTTTTAATCAGTATGTAAAATCCTTCCTTATCTATTATGGTGGTTTTCATTCTGGAGTCTATTTTGTCAGAGATTAGTATGGCCACTTCTGCTTTCTTGTGGTTGCCATTTGCTTGGTATATATTTTTATAGCCTTTGATTCTAAGTTTGTCTCCTTTCTTTTTTATGATGTGTCTTTTATAGGTAACAGACAGGCTTTGCATTTTAATCCAATCTGCTACACTATTTATCTTAATTGGCACAATTAATCCATTCACATTCACATGGATGTCAGAAGAAACTCTGAAGATTGCACTGGAGCACAGAGAAGCCAAACCACAAGGAAGAATTCAAGATACTAAATATCTGAATAGAAGATTCCAAAAGGCAGCACTGGATGACAAAGCAAAATATTACAATGAGATGTGAAAGGAGCTGGAGTCGGAAAATCAAAGGGGCCGAAATCGTTCAGTGTTTCTTAAGATCAAGGAACTGAAGAACAAATTCAAACCTCGACTTGCTATAATCAAGGATGCTTTAGGCAGAATATTAAATGATCCAGGAAGTATTGAAAGAGGATGGAAAGAATGTACTAAGTCACTGTATCAAAAGACACAGAAGAATTTAGTGAAACAACACATGAGCAAGCACCTATAATGATGAAGGAAGAAGTTCAAGCTGATTTGAAGGAAATAGCAAAAAATAAAGCCCCAGGAGTAGATGCTATACCAATTGACATACTTCAGCTAACAGATGCTGCCCTAGACGGGCTCACCAAGTTGTGCCAAGATGTGGAAAACAACCACTTGGCCAACTCACTGAAAGAGATCTATATTTGTTCCCTTTCCAAAGAAGGGTGACCCAGCAGAGTGTGGAAACTATAGAAAAATATCATTGATTTTACAAGCAAGCAAGATTCTACTGAAGATTATCCAAAAATGACTGGAACAACACATCAGCAGAGAACTGCAAGAAGTCCAAGCTGGATTTAGAAGGGGTCATGGTACTAGGGTTATTGTAGCTGATGTTGGGTGGATCTTATCAGAAAGCAGGGTATACCAGAAGAACATCTATCTGTGCTTCATTGACTATACAAAGGTGTGTGGATGATAACAAATTGTGGCTGAATCGGAAAAGAATGTGAATCTCATAATATTTGATTGTTCTAATGCTAAAGTACTGAAGAACAATGGTGTCTCTCTGGAGACTAAGGTACGTTTGATACAGGCCATGGTCTTCACAATCACTTGTTATGCCTCAGAGAGTTGGACAATGACCAAGGAGGATAGAAGGAGAATTGATGCCTTTGAGCTGTTTTGGTGGAGAAGAGTATTGAGAATACCATGGACTGCTAGGTAAACAAACAGATTTGTCCTGGAAAGGGTTAAACTGGGTGGCTCCTTGGAGGCAAGGATACTGAGGCTCTGTCTAACATATTTTGGACATGTTGTGAAGAGAGACCGATCCTTAGAGAAGGACATCATGCTTGGGAGGGTGGAGGGAAAGCGCAGGAGAGGAAGACCCTCTATGAGGTGGATTGATTCAGTGACTGGGATAATCAGGATGGGAGTATCAGAGACAGTGTGATTGGCACAGGACAGAGCGGAGTTTTGGGCTGTTGTACATAGGGTCGCTATGAGTTGCAAGCAACTCGACGGCACATAACAACAACAACAACAACAACAACAATGCGAAACCTATACTTGCACCAAGAGGCAGTCATTAAAACAGAGCAGGGAAACACTGCGTGGTTCAAAATTGAGAAAGGTGTACATATGTCAGGGATGTGTCCTGTCTACATACCTTTTCAAACTGTATGCAGAACAGATTATCCGAGAGGAAGGGCTCTATGAAGAGAAACGTGGCGTCAGGATTGGTGGATTATCTATTAACAATATGTGTTATGCAGATAACACAACCCTGCTTGCTGAAAATGAGGAGGACCTGATGCACTTGCTGCAGAGAGTCAAGGACTGCAGCCTTCAGTATGGATTGAGGCTCAATGTCAAGAAGACAAAGATTCTCACCACTGGACCAATGGGTAGTATCAGGATGGATGGTGAAGAGATTGAGATTGTTAACAACTTTAGTCTTCTTGGCTCCACAGTCAACAATCTTGGCACCAGTAGCCAGGAAATCAACAAATGTATTGCCAAATGTATTGTCATGGGAAATCTGCTGTTAGGGACCTCTCCAGGGTACTGAAGAGCAATGTTGTCTGTCTGGAGACTAAGGTGCGTCTGATACAGGCCATGGTCTTTGAAATCACTTGTTATGCATCAGAGAGTAGGACAATGAACAGGAAGGATAAAGGAGAATTGATGCCTTTGAGCTGTGATGCTGGAGAAGAGTATTGAATGTACCATGGACTGCCAAAAAAACCCAAGGAGATTCAACATAGAGAGGGTTAAACCAGGCTTTTCCTTGGAGGCAAGGATTCTGGGGCTTTGTCTGACATCCTTTAGACATGTTGTAAGGAGAGACAGGTCCTTGGAGAGGGACATCATGCTTGGGAGGGTGGAGGGACAGAACAAGAGGGGAAAACCCTCTATGAGGTGGATTGATTCAGTGACTGGGATAATCGGGATGATGTGTCAGAGGCAGTGCAATTTTCACAGGATAGAGCACGGTTTAGGGCTGTTGTACAGAGGGTCACTATGACTCGCAAGCGACTCGATGGCACATAACAAAACCAACAACAACAATTGTTATGCCAGTTTTTACTGTTGTCATTTTGTTGTCTTCTTTATCCGTAGTTTCTGGTAGCTATGGTGTATTCACTTTCCTTTGGCATCTCATTATGGAGCATTTCTCTTAAAAGTTCGTGTCATTTTCGTCTTGTTTTCACAAATCTCTGAAGGTCCTTCTTCTTTGTAAAGGATCTCATTTTTTCTTCTATTGTGATGGAGAGCTTTACTAGGTAGAGGCTTCTTGACTGGTAAATATTTTCTTTCAACTTTCTATATATGCCATTCCATTGCCTTCTAGCTCACATTGTTTCTGCTGAGAAATAATAACTTAATCTAATTGTTTGCCTTTTGTAGGTGACTCTTTTTTTTTCTTGTGTGCTTTTAGAAGTCTATTTGTACCTTTTAATTTGGAGAATTTGACGATGCTATGTCTTTTCTTTTTAATTGAGATTTTAACGAAAGTTTGCTGGGAACTTGGATTTCCATTCATTCATTGTTGCGTATTTTCTTACCTCCCCCACTCCATTTAGCTTTTCTCTTTAAAGTTGTTTTTTTATTACTGCAAAATTTTCTATCCACCTCCCCCTCGCCTCCCACCTGGCCCACTTTGCTATGTATCTATGATTCTGGACTCTTGCCATGCAAATAATACCTAATCATTTATTCCTTTTAAACATTTCTTTCTCACATCTGTTTAAATGCAGTATAGATGTTTATCCCTCTTTTCTTAGTTTCCCCCATCACCATTTCAGTCCTGTTTGTTTATTAGTATTTTAAATAAAGTTTACAGAAAATCCCTATGTCAGTCATGTTTTATAACAGAGACATTATGCAGTATTTAACCCTTTGTGACTGAAATATTTCGTTCAGCATCATGTCCTCCAAGATCTCTCATTTTGTATACTATTTTATTAGTTCTTTGTTTCTAAGTGCTGCACAGTATTCCATTATGCAATTATACCACAACTTCTATATTGATTTGTTGATGGGTTGCTTCTATCTCTCTGCTATTGTGAACAACACAACAATAAAATAGGTGTGCATATATCTGTTTGGGTGGTGGTTCTGGTTTCTTTAGAGTATAGTCCCAGTAGCTCAACTGTTGGATCATATGATATTTCTATTTATAACTTTTTGAGAAAATGCTATACTGCCGTCCAGAGTGGTTGCATCATTTTACTCTCCTGTCAACAGTGACTGAGTCCCAATTTCTCCGCAATCATCCCACAATCTTTGCTGCTTTAAAGAACTTTGCTATCATTATTGGGATGATATGATATCTCATAGTTGTTTTGATTTGTATCCCTCTTAAAGCTCAGAATCTTAAATGTTTCTTCATGTGTTTGTTCACTGCCTGAAGTGAACTGTTGGTGAAATGTCTGTTCATTTACTGTGGCCATTTTGTGTTTGGGTTGTTTATCTGTTTGAGGTGCTGAAGTTTTCTATAAATTCTAAATATAAGTCCCTTATCAAACAAATAATTACCTAATAGTTTTTCCCCAATCTGTGGCTTTCTTTTTACCCTATGATGTACATGTTGTTGTTGTTGTTATGTGCCATCGAGCTGCTTGCAACTCATGGCGACCCTATGTACAAGAGCTCTAAATTCCGTTCTATTCTGTGCCAACCTACCCAACTCAAACACACTCATTCCTATTACTCCAGTCACCGAGTCCATCCATCTCATCAAAGGTCTTCCTCTCCTGCTACCCATCCACTCTGCCAAACATGATGTCCCTCTCCAAGGAGCAGTCCCTCCTTGCAACATGCCCAAAGTATGTCAGAAGAAGCTTCAGAATCCTTGACTCCTAGGAGCATTCCGGCTTCACATTCTCCAGGACAAACCTGTTTTTTCTCCTAGCAGTCCATG
>NW_006399869.1:5304928-5316817 GCF_000299155.1 Elephantulus edwardii | reverse complement strand
CAAAAGCCTTTGCATAGTCAATGAAGCACAGATAAGACATTCTTCTGTTATTTTTTTGCTTTCTGCCAAGATCCATCTAACATTAGCTATAATATCCCTAGTACCACGACCTCTTCTAAATCTAGCCTGCACATCTGGCAGTTCTCTGTTGATATATTGTTCCAAATTTTTTTGGATAATTTTCTGCAGAATAGTGTTTGCATGTGATATTAATGATACTTTTTGATAATTCCCGCACTCTGTTGGGTCACCTTTCTTTGGAATGGGAAAAATATCGATCTTTTCCAGTCAGTTGGCCAGCTGTCATGGCACAACTTAGTGTGTACATCCAGGGCCGTGTCTGTTTGTTGAAATATGTCAATTGGTATGCCATCAACTCCTAAAGCCTAGTTTTTTGCCAATTTCTTCAGATTAATTTGAACTTCCTCCTTCATCACCATAGGCTCTTGCTCATATGCTATTTCATTAAATTCTTCTGTGTCATCCAATTCCTTCTGATAACAGTGACTCTGTGTACTCCTTCCATTTTCTCTTGATACTTCTTGTATCATTTAACATTCTAACC
Source organism: Elephantulus edwardii (assembly GCF_000299155.1). NCBI lineage: Eukaryota > Metazoa > Chordata > Mammalia > Macroscelidea > Macroscelididae > Elephantulus > Elephantulus edwardii. The sequence continues at coordinate 5,316,252 of NW_006399869.1, read as the reverse complement.
AAAGTGTCCTTAAGTATTGCCATCTGTGGCTTGAATTAGTTTTTCAGCTCCTTCAGCTTAAGAAACACTGAGCGAGTTAGGCCCTTTTGATTTTCTGACTCCAGCTCTCTGCACATTTCATTATAGTATCTTGCTTTGTCGTCCCGAGCAGCCTCTTGAAATTTTCTGTTCAGCTCTTTAATTTCTTGGTTTTGCCCTTTAGCTTTGGCTTCTCGTCACTCTAACACAATCCTCAGAATCTCATCTGACATCCATCTTGGTCCTTTCTTCTTTTACAGCCTTTGTAATGGTCTTTTGCATTAGCATGAATGATTTTCTTGATAGCCTCCCAGAGCTCATTTGGTCTATTCTCATTGGTGCTCAAGGCCTCAAACCTGTTCCTGAGATGTTTTTGAAATGTGAGTGGTACAGACTTAAGGTCAAATTTTAGTTACCGTGGACTTAATCTTCCCCAACTTGAACTTGCATATGATTAGTTTCTTAGAAAGTCCCATTCATCTATTTTATTCTCTCCTGGTTTCATCTATTATATTCTCTCCTGTTTGTAGAGGGGTTTTGGTTTTTGTTTTATTTTCGGCTTTTTAATTTTTATTTTTATTTTTTTATATTTATTGGATGTTTTATGGTTTTTTTAACCTTTTATGTTATTACTATACTACTTTATTTATAAAATTCATTACTTGTCAGACAGTTTCCCTCCCCCTTCCCTCATCAAACCACCAACCTCTACAACCCCTGGATATCCTCCTTCCCTCCCTCACCTCTGCACATCCTTATTTCTATGCTTCAAGATATTTGGTAGACTGTTCATGTTTCTAGACTTCTTCCTAGATTTTCTCTGATAAAATTCACAGGCCTTGGTTATACTCCCAGGTGCTTGATTCACTTTGAGTTGGTTTTTCTGTATAGCGTAAGGTATGAGTCTTGCTTGAGTTTTCTACAGTTTTCCAATTTTGCCAACATCATTTGTAAAGAGGCTTTAATTTCTCCACTTAGCTGATTTTATCTCCTTGTAAAAAATCAGTTGAACACAGGTAGATGAGCTGATTTCTGGCTTTTCAATTCTATTCCATAATTCTAACTGTCTATCACTCTGCCAGTACCATTCTGTCTTGACCACCATGGCTGTGAAATAGGATTTGAGATCAAGTGGTGTGATGTTTCTTACCTCTATTTCTGGAGTATTTTGCTTATTTGGGGGTCTGTTTCCATTCCAGAGGGAGTTGTAAATTTCCTTTTCCATCTCAATGATAAATGAAATTGTTATTTGTATTGGGATTGCATTGAACTTGTAGATTACCTTTGGTAGATTGCCATTTTCACAATATTTAGTCTTCCTATCCAAGAACATGGTCTATTCTTCCATTTCTTCAGACTACCTTTTGTTTCTTGTAGTAATGTTATGTAATTTTCTTTGAATAGATCTTTTGCATTCCTAATTAGCTTTACTCTCAAGTATTTAATCTTATGATTAGCTATTGTGATGGATATTGTTTTTCTTAGCTCAAGTTCTATATTCTCTTTGTCACTGCAGATAAATGCAACTGATTTTTGTATATTTATCTTCTATCCTGCCACTTTGCTAAACTGTTTGACTATATCCAGTAGTTTTCTCACTGAGACTTTAGGGTTTTCTAAGTATACTAACATCTGCATAAAGATAATTTTACCTCCTCTTTGCCAATGTGAATAACCTTTATTTCTTTCTCTTGTCTTATTGCTATCACTAAGACTTCTATAACAATATGGAATAGGAGAGGTGATGGTGGGCATTGTTTCCTAGTTCCTGTTCTCAAAAGGAAAGCCTTTAATCTCTCTCCATTGAGAATAACATTGCCTCTTGGGTTTACACATATACTTTTTACTATGTTGAAGAAATTCTCCTCTAATTCTATTTCATTGATTATTTTAATTAGGAGAGGGTGTTATTTTATTTAGGACAGGGTGAATCAATTGATAGGATCATGTGGTTCTTGTCATGTGGTTCTTGTTCTTTCCTTTGTTAATGTGATTAATTACACTGATTGTTTTTCTTATGTATTAAACCATCCTTGCCATACCTTTATGAATCCTACTTGATCATGGTGAGTATTTTTTTTAATGTGCTGTTTGATTTTATTGGCCAGGATTTTATTCAGGACTTTTGCATCTATGTTCATTAAAGATATTGACCTATTTTGATGGTGTCTGGACCTGATTTTGGTATCATGGGTATGTTTAGTATCATGGAGAATTCCATCTTTTTCTATTTTCTGAATTTTTTCTGTATAATTGGTGACAACTCTTCTCAAAATGTTTGACAAAAGTCACTTGTAAAACCATCTGGTCCAGAGGTGTTTTGTTGTTTGTTTGTTAGTTTGTTGTTGGAAGTTATTTGTTTTGAGTAAATCAGTTGTTGTTAAGTGCCCTGGAGTCATGGGTGACTCACAGCGACCCTATGAAGTCCGCAACACTTCCTGTGGCTTTATTCCTTTCTCCAAGTTCATAGGGTTTCCAGCAGCAAGCTATTATGGAAATGGATGCCATTCCTGCTTCCAAGCTTGTTTTAATCAGGGAGCACCACCAAACACTGTCTACCATGGGTAACCATTAACACATTTGATACATTAGTAATCACAGTGTTCAGCTTCACAGCAAGCACAAGTTACCTCTGTATAGCAAGTGGATACACCAGGACTATACAACCTAGACGAATGTTTAAACAAAAACAAAGAAAAACAGACCTCAGGACCATGGATTAGAAGTCACTCACCTTTGGCTTGGTAGCACCACTTTCTTTCCACTAGGCCAATAGACCTGAGTAAATCAGTATATAATAAAAATTTTGTTTAAAACAAAACAAAAAACCAAGGCAAAACAAATAAGTCTTCTCCTAAAAAAACAGGCCAGATCATTTTCTCAGTGACACCCAAGAGAGAAGATGATAAAAGAAATACACCAGTGAGAAGTTCCAAAAATTGGTACTTAAAAGTTAAAGATGATGAAAGAAAGAAATGAAATTATAAATACAGTGGTACAAAAATTAAAAATAAGTCATCACATGACAGAAAGAATACAACCAATATAGTACTAGAAACATTAGTTGCAGGTGTTGTTTATTGCTGTATAGTTGAGCACAACTCATAACCTTTCTAAAACTATCGTCATTTCTCAAAATTCATAGACTTTCCAGACGCATGTTGTTTAGGAAGTGGATGCCACTTTCGCTTCTAAAGGGTCACTAGAAAAGCATGAAAATGCAATTGGGGATGACAAAACCAATATGGCATATAATTTCAACATATTAAGGGGGGGTAAGCATGAGAGAAGAAGGGGAACAAAGAGTAAGTGAGATAAAACACAATAACCTTAATGAGAACTTCAGAGAAGGAAAAATTAAAAAAAAAAAAACAAACCTAGAGAGAAGGCAGAAGAAAAATGAGGAAAATATAAGAATCATGGAATGACATCAAGCAAAATGACATATCTGTTACTGGAATTTCAGGATAAGAAACAAGAAAAACACAGAAAATTGTGAAAGATATAATAGAAGAAATTTTTCCAAATATGAGATACACATTCAAGAAGTCAGTGGACTCCAAACAGACTAGATTACAAAAGAAAAACATTAAGACATATCATAGTCAAATTCTCCAAAATGAAAGACAAAGTTAGATTACTAAAAGAAGTATGAAAAAAATCAGAGTCAACTATAAAGAAAAGCCAAATATATTAAACCCTTCCCTGAAGAAACCACAGAAGCAAGAGAATAGTGGAAATGATATATGAATAAGGCTGAAAGAAAGCAATTGCCTGAAGAAGATCTTTTACCCAGCAAAAATGCTCATAAAATATTAAGAAGAAAATGAGCAATTTCCAAAAAAAGCAGGAACTTAAGAAAACAAAACTAACTCTATAAATGATACTAAAAGAAGTCATTGACACAGAGAGAGCAAAGGAAAATGGATTGAAAAAGGAACCAGCAAGAAGAACAACAAAAGGAATGAAACAAAATAGCAATGATAAAATTTGGCCTGACACAATTGAAAAAAATTTACAAAATTTATAAAATAATAAAATTCGTACCGAATATGAATGTCTTACATGCATCAATTAAGCAAAAAAAGAATAGCAGAATGGATGAAAAACCAAATCCTGTCAATATTGTGTTACAAGAAGAAAGACAGACTAAAAATCTGAGTGTGGAAACATATACCAAGCAAATGGCATCCATGAGAAAACAGGAGTGGTAATACTTAGCTCTGATAAAATAGACTTCATGGTGAAAATTGCTAAAGAGAGAAGGAAGAACAGAATGCAATTACTAAAATGACAATAGAACAAGAGTACAGAGACAAAGTTAATACCTATGCAACAAATGACATACATGCAATACATCAAACAAACATTAATAGACTCTCCAGAAAACCTCAAAAACTAAACACCACCAAAATAGCAGTTGGAGACCTCAACATATAATTCTCACCAACTTCAAGTTGATTACTTCAACTTGAAGGAAACTCAACAAAGACACACACACACACACACACACACACACACACACACATACATCAATACAATTAGACAACATGCCCTTATAGACATGTTTAAGGTACTTCTTCCAACTAAAACCCAAATTACTTTCTTCTGGAAGAGCATAGGTACATATGTCAGAATCAAACATATATAGGACTCAGAACAAGCCTTGACAAATTAAAAATATCAAAATAATACAAAGTAGTGTCTTCTCAATCTCAACTCCATGAAACTAGAAATTAACAAGAGGATAAATGAAAAAAAAAAAATTCAAACCCTGAAACAAAACAACCCAAAAAACCCCACCAATTTGGAAGCTAAACACATTTTTTGAGCACTATTGGGTTATAGAAGGAATATAATATGAAATTTAAAAAGTTCATCAAATTCAATGAGATCTTAAAGATTTTATAGGGTAAGGGTTTAAAAAATGTAGAAAATAACTGCTGACAAACTTGAAAATATTTACACAGCTAAAGATATATCTTCATGTTTGGTGTACAGTTTACATCTTCACTTATTCTTCTATCACACACAACTTAAAGACTCATCAAAAATCTTTTATAATTTCATCCCAATTCTGTACCAAGCAATTTACAAGTTTTATCATAACAAACTTTGTTATGTGTTTCTGAATAACAGTGATTGTATACTAAAAATTAGAAGTGACTTATGTTAGTGCAGAGTTAGCCTAAAAGCTGAATTTTTTAAGCCAATTAGCTCCCTTTGATCTCCAGCTACCTTAATTGTAGAAAGATAGTCTTGCAATTCATCCACACATTTGGAGCTAGGCTAAAGGAAAGAATTTTCCCATACTGAGAGGCAAGTCTTGAGGGAGACTGGAGCAAGACCCAGGTGAGAATAATGGTGGTAGAGAGACTGTGATGTTGTTGTGGAAAAACTGTGGCAAGGGCTGACCTGTGCCTTCTTGTATTTCCATTCACCACAGTTAAAGGTTTTCCTGGTCTTGCTGGAGGCTTGAAGGAGAAACTTTCTTATAACTGCTCTCAGGCAAACCGTGCTGGATGATTGAGAAAACCAGAGGCTTTTTGAATTTATGTTGCTGAACTTAACTGGACTTTTATTAAAACTGGACTTACATTGTGAGGGGTCCCTTGCCTCCTCCACTATCCAATTTACTTCTCTAATAAACCCCATTCTCAGTAACACAACTGTGCGTCTGTGAATCAACAAGGAATAAACAAACCTCTTGCTGGTAGAGTGGCTCTAGAAGTACCATAGGACAGGGCTATGGACTTATCTGCTTTCTACTCTGAAGCAGTAAAGGGCTCTGCTATTTTCACTCCCTCTGGCCCTTTCAGAGAGACGCTCACATATCCTATTTTCTGCTCTTTAGACAATTAGTTTAAAGGTATTTTTCTAAACTGAGTCTAATTTGTTCATTGTTTATAGTTTGTTTCTTTTACTTAAAGTCTGAACAAATCTCACAGTAACTTTTAACATTAACATTTAATTCAGATAAACTCCTTCTAGGTATATAGAAACATTTATAAATCAGGGGAACCATCATAAAAATGAAATCATATATCTACCATAAGTTTTCGGTGATTAGTTCAAGTAAGTGTTATTTGCTATGTTTACAGAACTGGGAATGAAATAATAATTAAGATAATTCTTAATCTCTATATATATAATTTTGGGCAGAGAAACTGAACAGAAACAACATTCACTGACTATATAATCTTACAGACTGAAGTATTTTATTGACTATTGCTTATGTGGAAAATCTTGGGACATATTATTTATAAGTTATAGGTAGTAACAAGATAGAATTAGTTCTTAAGAAAAAAGATGTCGTTTACAGTTAACATAGAGCTAAAAGATCAATTCTCTTATTTCATTTTTTAAGACTAAAATGTTTAATAAATTAGTTAGTCCTATGATACATCTTTTTTATTTTTTGGTATTGAAGCATACTTTTTACATTTTATTTCATTTTTTCCTAACTTTCAATTTAATCTTAAATGTTATTTATATTTAATAGTAATAAGCAGACACTAATAAAATTCTTTAACCTTAAGAGACTTTTATTTATGCAATGAAATTAAAGGTTTGTTTGAAACATTGGCTTGATTTCTAAGTATTTAAAGTTAAGCCTCATGATTGACACATGAAGTATTTCAGTAGTCACATCAAAATATTATATTTTTTTAAAGTTTTAGCAAAATAGAAGGAATTAAAATGCTGATGCAATTGATATAAGAGAGAAAATATCAATATATTGCACTTGCTTGTTTCAAAGTATATCTCTAATAGCTATTATAAAAATAAATTTTATAATGCATACTTTTTATCATAGTTAGCATGTCATGATATTACTTTCCAGGAGAGATAAAATTTGTCATAAATTTTATTCAGTTTAATAAAATATTTACTAACACTATCATTTGCAGTATAATAATGAACTATTATTAAATAAAAGCATTAACTTAACACATAATAAGTCTTCATTCTCTATGTATATGCATATTATACTTGAATATCATTTTAGTTGGATGAAAATACTCATATGAAGAAGCAAATAGCTGTTGGACATAAATATCTCAAAGTATTCTTATACAAATAGAGTTATTAACTATAAAAATAACAAAGGTAGAATTAATCTTTTGGTAACTTATCTCACCATATAGTATAGAAATCATTGATGTAATTATTTATAGAAAATTCCAAAACAATGCTTTTTATCTAAAATGTTATGTTTAGCATTAATTTGAAAATAACTAAAAATAGTTGGCCAAGTGTATTTTTACAAGTTTAATTATAAATCCACTACTACTACTCAAACACAGTAAAAAAAAATTGGCAGTAGGATGATACCTATTTTTTGTAGAGTGTTCTAAAATTGTAATTTGTTTTGTGTAAAAATGCACATTTATTCTTAATTTTTAACCTACAAAGCGCTTATTCTTAAATAAGACATTTAAATTAATAATAAGCCAGAAAATGTAAAATTTAGTGCATTCAAACTTCACATTTAAGCAGTTGAACAATTTTGACTGTACCTTGTGTCGCAATCTTATTAGAGGCTGATACGATTTAAGGCCGTAACCTACTTCCTTGGATGATCTTCCTTCTGACTGCAGAAAAATGAATCCAAGAACAAGGACAGCTGACCGAAACCTAATCATCCTTGCTGTTTTTAACCTATCAAAATAAAAATTGCAAATTATCATAGAAAACAGGGTATATGTTAAAGAAATTTATCATTATATTCAATAGCTCACATTAAAATCTCAAAAGAACAACTTATTTTCGGTGCAATCAGAATTGACTCTTAGTGACCCTCCAGAGGGTTTGCTTTTTTTCCTTTTTCTTTTTAAATTTACTTTCTTTTTTTTAAACTTCACAACCAATTTGTTCATTCATGCACACTTTCTTCCCTCATTCTTCTCCTGCAATTCTCCTTATTAGACTATTAATTGTCGCACACATGGTTTCCAATCATAGATTTCTTTCAGAATGCTCTCCTTTTCACTCATTCCAGTGCAACATTCGTTATTAATTCATTATTTTCCTCTTCCTCCCTTATTTTGAGACAATTATTACAATAATAGACTTAGTACTAATCCCTTTGTGACTGAGATATTTCAATAATGTCTTCCAGACTTACTCACATTGTGTAGTGTTTTACAAGTTCATTATTTTCCAATGCTGTGTAGTTTCGCAGAGGGTTTTCCAAGACTATAAATTTTACAGAGAAGATTACCAAGATTTCTATCCTCAAACAAAGTGGATTTCAACTTTCAGAGAGACGCTGCCTTTGGGTTAACAGGACAATTCCCTACAGATTATTCATTGTTGTTGTTATATCCTGTCAAGTCATCTGCAACCCATAGCCACCCTACGTACAACAGCTATGACCCTGCCTTGTCCAGAGCCAATACCACTAATTCAGGCACACCAAACACCAATGCACCAGTTACTGTATTAATCCATCTCATCTGGGGCCTTCCTCTCCTGCGCTGTCCTTCTACCCTTCCAAGCATGATGTCTTTCTCAAAGGAGTAGTCATTCCTGGTCATGTGCCCAAAGTATTTGAGACTGAACTTCAAAATCCAGCCTCCAAGGAGAAACTTGCTTTCATCCACCCACACTAGGCTAGAGGCAGTCTACAACCAGGAAAGGATAAAATAGATGAATGGGACCTTCTAAGAATTGAATACTTAAGCACATCCAAAACCTTCACCAAGAGGGTAAAAAAGGAAGCCACATATTGGGAAAAACATTTGGTAATGACACATCAGATAAGGGATTTATATCTAGAATTTGTAAAATATTAGAGCACCACAGCAAGTTGTAATTGTTAACTACCTTAATCTCCTCTCCTTCTATCCCGGTGTGGCCAGCTGGTTCAGTGGTGAGAATCTTTGTCTTCTTGATGTTGATCTTCAATCCATCTCGAAGACTATAGTCCTTAACCTTCTGCAGCAAGCATTTCAGCTTTACTTCAGCTTCAGCAAGCAAACTTGTATCGCCTGCATAATGTAGGTTGTTTATGAGTCTTCCTCCAATCCTGATGCCACATTACTCATCATAAATCCATGCTTCCCTAATGATCTGTTCTACATTCAGATTGAAAAGGTATGGAGACAGGATGCATTCCTGACACACTCCTTTCTTGATTTTGAACCTTGCAGTGCTTCCCTGCTTTGTTCTGAGAGGACTGCTTCTTGGTCCAAGTATAGGTTTCACATAAGCACAATCAAGTGCTCTGGGACTCCCATTTTCCTCAAGGATAGCCACAGTTTGTTGCAACTCACACAATCGTCTTTGCATAGTCAATGAAACACAGGTAAGCATTCTTCTGGTGCTATTTTCTGCCAAGATCCATCTGACATTGGCGATAATGTCCCAAGTGCCATCACCTCTTCTAAATTCAGCTTGTATTTCTCTCAGAAATACAATCACTGTTCCAGTCATTTCTGGAAAATGTTCAGCAGGATTTTGCTCGTGTGTGATATTAGTGATATTGTTTGATAATTTTCACACTCTGTCAGGTCCCTTTTTTTTTTTTTTTTGAATGGGAATAAATATGTACCTCTTCTCTTCAGTTGGCCAAGTAGTTGTCTTTCAGATTTCTTGGCACAAATTGGTGAGCACATCTAGGGCAGCTGTTGGGTATTTTTCTTTGTTCATTTGTTTTTGTGTGGGAGTGTTGTTTGTTTTGTTTTGTTTTGCTTTTTAAAACCCATCAATTGGTATTCCATCAATTCCTTGGGCTTTATGTTTTGCCAAGTCCTTCAGAACAGCCTCAACTTCTTCCTTCATCACTATTGCCTCCTGATCATATGTTGTTTCTTGAAATTCTTCTGTGTCAGCCACTTCTTTTTGGTGCAATGCTTCCTGAACCACTCAATAGTCTGCTCATAGTATCCTTAAGCATTGTTATTCATGGCTTGAATTTGTTCTTCAGGTCCTTCAGCTTAAGAAATGCTGAGCGAGTTGGGTTTTTTGATTTTCCAACTCCAGTTCCTTGCACATTTCATTGTAATACTTTACCTTGTCTTCCTGAGCTGCCCTTTCAAGTCTTCTATTCAGGGGTGGGCAGGGAGAAAAGTGCAACAATGAATGAATATAAATAAAAAATATCTGTACTATTTCATTAAATTTAATAATAATAATAATTAATTTTTTTATATCTTCTACTCAGCTTCTTCGTTTCTTGATTTATTCCCTTTGCTTTGACTTTTCAGCACTGTGGTATTATATTCAGAGTCTCTTTTGATATCCATTTTGGTCTGTTCATCTTCCTTCTTTACAATAGGTTTTTCATTCTTCATGAATGACATTCTTAATATCTTCCTACCGATCATCTGATCTTCATTCACTAGTGTTCAAGGTTGTAAACCTGTTCCTGAGTTGGTTTTTAAATTCCAGGAGTATAGACTAAAGATCAAATTTTTATTCCTGTGGATATGATTTAACCTTCATTAGCTTAAATTTGAACTTGCATATGAGTACTTGATGGTCTGTTTCATTAGACTTCCCTAAAAATTTTAATAGATCTAACCAATCTTGCTACCAATTGTCAACTGAATCCATATTATTGGTATATTTGATATATTTAGTATATCCTTGATCCTATAAAATAGCTATAATTTCATGCACAAATGCAAAGGTACAAAAATATACAAGAAAACAATATTAAGAAATTGAAATAAAAGGGAAATAAAAGTAAATAAATCACAGTTTCAGGTAAAGACAAATATAAGTAGTTCATTATTAATTTTCTAAGCATCAGTAAACTTAGTTATCAACACTTATGATTGGGATTAATTTAGACTCATGAGTAAGCTGTATTATGCAGATGACACAGTCTTGCTTGATGAAAGTGAGGAGGACTTGAAGTATTTATTGCAGAAGATAAAGGAATGCAGCCTTTGGTCCTTTGATTGCATCTTAATGTCAAGAAAATGTAGATTCTTACCACCGGACCAATACAGGGTCATAATAGATGGAGTGGAGATTGAAACTGTCAACACCTTTTTCTTACTTGGATCCACAATTAACAACTTTGGTACCAGCAGTCAGGATATAAGGAGACACATTGCACCGGGAAAGGCTGCAGTTAGGGACCTTTCCAAATTATTGAGGAGTAGTGATGTCAGTTTGAGGACTAATGTGAATCTGCATCAGATCATAGGCTTTCTGATTACTTACTATGCATTTGAGAGCTGAACAACGAGTAAGGATAACAGAAGACTTGACATCTTTGATCTGTGGTGTTGGGAAAGAGTACTGATCATACCATGGCTGGCCAAGAGAACAAATTTATATATATATATAAA
>NW_006399869.1:5278967-5304213 GCF_000299155.1 Elephantulus edwardii | reverse complement strand
GGCATCACCAATTCTCCTTCTATCCTCCTTGGTCATTGTCCAACTCTCTGATGCATAACAGGTGATATATTAAATCTTTAACTCTTCCCCCCCCCAGTAGTGTTTAAAAGGGTGTTATTCTATTGTTTGTAGAATTTTAAAGGCTGGTGATGGTACAACTTCATCTCACATACTCTGGGAATGTTGCTAGACAGGGCTGGTCCTTAGAGAAGGAATCATGCTCAAAGAAACAAAGTCAGCATAAGAGAAGGGAAGATCCTCAACTAGGTGGAATGACACAATGGACTTAAAAATAGACTCAGCTGTTGCAGAGTTTATGAGGATGGTACTAGATATGACAGGGTGCATATATTGTTCGTCCACTGAACCGCACCTAACAAAAACAAAAATTTGAAAGGTTATTTCCAGAATAACCAACTCTAGGTTCTCCTCAAGAGAAACACGAATATCTTCTTGTAATCAACAGTCTCAGAAACACAATAGAGCACATGGTGAGTTAGAACCAATTAGATGGACAGTGAGTTTTCGAGTTTTTTTAGTTCACAGTGTATAGTTTAATATATGATAGAAAGTTAAAAAAATATTTTCATTACTCCTTTTGCTGCTCTACGTTTTCAGATATAACAAAACATTGTAACACATAAAAATCTTATTATCATATAAATATTACCTTTCAAAGCAAACAAATCTATGCTTTGATCCCATCTATATTTCATGTTAGCAATTTCACCAACAAATCTCTTTCCCTTCTGTGAAAATTGTGGATTTTTCCTGTCTAAACCAATCCCTACACGTGATTTCCCGAGAATCTTAACCAATTGATAAACCCTGAATTTTTGTGTAAAGTCTCTATCTCCACTTTTTTCTTCTATTTTTAAGCATGCTTTATTTATAAGATGAGAGTGTATACTGATGCTTACAAAATAAACAGTGAACTACTTATGTTTCTCTTTAGCTGAAACTGATTTATTTGCTTCTATTTTTATTTTCTTTCTTTTTCTTAATATTTTTCTTGCATATATTTTTATTTGTACCTTTCCTTTTGTGTGTGAAATGATGGATACTTTATATGATAAGGGTATACTAATATATCAATAATATGGATTCAGTTGATAATTTACCTTTCCTAACTTTCTAAATTGTCTCCAAATCATGTACACCTCCTTAGTTCTTAATCCACTTTTTTCATGCTTCTGCTCCCATTACTCCATAAAAAAAAGTCAACAATGTTACAAAATTAAAAAAGTATTCCTATTCCCTCTTTGCATGTTGCTAGGAGAGGCTATTACTTGGAGAGGGATACCATGCTTGGAAAGGCAGGGGGACTGCGCGAGACAGGGAGATTTTCAACAAAGGGATGCAGCAATGGGCTCAAGTGAGTCAGAGATTGTGAGGCTGGAAAAGGAGAGGACAGGGTTCAGATCTATTTGTTGTAAAATTGCTATGAGTAGTCCTCAACTAAATAGCGTCTAATTAATAATCATCCCTCTTTTACTATACATCTGTTGGCCATTACTTTGAAGACCTCCCTTTACCTGGGGTGTATGAAACACCTTTCTTCACTTTTTGCAAAGTTTCTCACAACTCCTCAGTATTTTTGCAAGTTTATCCTGCATTATTCAATCACAATCCTAATAGTAATTTATCACATTTCTTTGTTAGACATAAATTTCGATCCAAGCTATTTCAACATGTTATACAGTTTTAATCATAAATGTTTGTTTTCTTTCAACCTTCATACTGGTGTAACTAGCCTACTCAATAGCTAAATTTTGATAAGTCAAAAGCAATCCCTCACAGTATACTTATATTAAAGACATGTTTTCCCACCTTTTATTCATCAGTGTACCTAAGATAGAAACAAAGAAGGCATTCTTGACAGCTTCCTATTCCATAGCTTCCATATTAAATACAGCATTATTTCTTTTAATTCTACACTATAAATATATCACTTTCACGCCAAGCCTACTACACCACTGAGTTCAGTCATAAGAACCACTACTCACTTAAACACCCCCACTGCCTACTTACCAGTCTGTGGTTTATTATGCAGTTTGCCTTCAATCCATTCTCCACAAAACTACCTATGTTGCCAGTCAGAACTGAAACAAAATTTGTCATATGCTTTCTTAATAATCTTAGCACCTTCTCTATAAATTATCTAATTGAAAAAAAAACCCTAAAAACAAAAAAACCCACCAAAACTCAAATGAACATCAAACCGGGCATTTCCTAAAAGTTCTGATAGCATCAGTTGTTGTTGCTGTTGTTGTTGTTAAATGCCATCGAGTTGTAGGCAACTCATAGTGACCCTAAGAAGGAAAGACCTGAACATTTGTATAGCTTTCATCCTTTGTCCAGATTCATAGGGATTCAAAGGCAGACTATTTCAGAAGTGAATGCCACTCCTGCTTCCAAGCTTGTCTTAATCAGGGGGCTCCACCAAATACTGTCCTCCATGGGTAATCATTATTACATTTGACACATCAGTGTCACAGTGTTCAGCTTCACAGCAACCATGAGTTACCTCTGCAAAGCAAGTGGACAAACCAGGGCTATATCGCCTAGAAGACTCTATGAACAGAAACAATTATGATCCAATAGCATCTAAGTTTTGTATAGCTCTTTTGTCATGAATATGATTTTTCACTTAGTGTATTTTTTGGACACACAAGCCCTGTTAAACGCTGAATATTATTTTGCTTACCTTATTGTAAGACCTTTGTATGGGTTAATCTTTTTTAAAATCAACAGACTTTGATATACCAAAAATTTGACTCAAGAATCCCATCTAATAATACTAAGCCTGAATTATATTTTTTAAATTATTCACTCCCTTATATCAATTTCATCATTCCAAAGCACCTATTTGTAATTGTATGCCACTAATGGGTTTTTAAAATATCTCTAGTCTTCTCTACTATAATAAAATCTGTCTTATTCTCCAGAATGCATGGATAAGGCGACTGAATTATTAATATTCTTACTTTTACAACCATATCACTTGACCCTTGCAAAGCACCTCATACTTACTAGATATGTAATGAATGAATACATAAATAACTGACTTATCACTTTAAAGACAAAAAGAAGGATCTTGTTTCCTTGTATTCTGACAATGCAGAATGCAATTCCAATTTTTTGTATTGCTACACAATATCTGAGAACTAACAGGAGGAAACGAAATATTTTCACTTGTGATCCATTTTTTTCTCTGTCATTTTGATGTATAGCCTAATCCTTCTCTCAGCAGCTAATATTTGTCCCTAAGACAACAGGTTAGAATATTGTAGATCCAAGATAGAGCACAAGAATAAAGAAAATAGAATCAAGTAAGACAAAGAGGTATCTTATACCAGTCTCTGAACACTGAGGCTTCTTCTTTTGCCAACTAAAAGAGGGAGTGGAGCCACTTGTAAAAGATTCTGACCATTGTGCCTCTGGGTAGAGATTGGAATCAGGTAGACCACCTGCCTCTGGAAACTCTGTGAATTTTGATAAATGGCAACAATTGTGGAAGGGCTTTAGGCATTTTGCACATGGGATCTCTATGAGTCATACTCAGCTCTACGGCAATCAACAACATTTGACAAAGTGCTCCTTGAAAGGGTTTCTATTTCTCCTCTCTCTTTATATGTATAATAACATGGATGCACTGTGAATTTCACATGAAATGCAAGGCTAATTCATTATTTTAAACCTATTTTTCTTCGGAGAATGAATCCGTGACAAATCTGGTGTGAATAATATACTCAGACACTAATGATTAGATAAAATACTCTGGAAATATTTTCTTGGTCAAAAGGCAGTGGCCTAGAAATATCTGACTTAAGAAATCTCATGAAAAGCTTATAAAAAATAAATTTATATACTAGTACTTTTCGTGCACCCTATTTATTATTTTAACTCACTTCTTTTAAATTATTAATCATGAAATTCTTATTGATCATTATAGTGATCAAGCTTGACATTTCTTAGTAATATAAAGTTACAGTATTTTCCAAAAAATTATTGTGATTTGAGTAAAAGTTTGCAAAGCATATTATGTTTTATCAATCATTCATGTACACTTTGTTTTATAGTGTCAACTATCATACTCAGGGTACCTGATCCTTGACTAATTAAATAATTTCTTTCTCTTCAGCTCTATTAATAAGCTACCACTATTTAAAATTTTCTATTCTTCTCCTTTCTTCTTATTGGTCATCATCCTGGTATGATTCTCTCTTTATCCTTAACTTTTTATAATAGTGATCTTATGCAATATTTATCCTTTTGTGACTGACTTACTTCATTGAGCATAATGTTCCCTAAGTTCATCCAAATTTTATAGCTTCACTAATTTGTCATTGTTTTCCAATGTTGTATACTACTCCAATCTACCATCATTTCTCTACTCATTCATTCATTCATCGTTTGTTCCCAACTTTTTGTTTTTGTGAATAATGCAATAATAAACGTGTTCATGTCGAATCTCTTAACATCTTTAAAATATATACTGAGTAGTGGAATATTTGGGTAAAATGATTTTTCTTTGCTCTTCTTTTTAAGGCAATTCCAGGCAGTTTTCTGTAGTGGTTGCAATATTTTATATTCTGAGGCTCCATCTAACATACGTTGGACATGTTGTAAGGAGAGACCAGTTCTTGAAGAAGGACATCATGGTTGGGAGGTTGGAGGGACAGTGCAGGAGGGGAAGACCCTCTATGAGGTGAATTGATTCAGTGACTGGGATAATTGGGATCGGAGTGTCAGAGACAGTGCGACTGGCACAGGACAGAGCAGAGTTTAGGGCTGTTGTACATAGGGTCGCTATGAGTCGCAAACGACTCAATGGCACATAACAAGAACAACACCAATAATGAGTAAGTGCTTCAGTCTCTCTACACCCTTTCTAGGATTTGTTGTTCACAGGTTTATTGAATTTAGGTGTTATTGCTGATGTGAGGTTATATCTTATTGTTTTTATTTGCATCTCTCTAATCTGGTGGCCTGAGCTCTAGTAGCCTAGTGTCCATGAGTTGCACTGCCAACTCAAATGTAAGTGCTTCAAATCCACCAGCAGCTCCAAGGAGGAAATATGGGCAGCCTCTTCCCCTATGATTTACTGCCTCTGGAAACCTGCTGGAGGATCAAGTATGGGTCTATTCCATGGGAGCTCAGGTAGCACAATAGTGAGGAAGTATGCTGCCAACAGAGGTCTGGGGTTCAAATTCACCAGTTGCTCCATGAAAGAAAGGTGGGCAAACTCCTCCTATGCCTTCACAGTTTCTGAAAACCAGTTGGTGGGTTTTCACCAGCTAAGAAGTGCTTCAGACTTGACAGCAACCATAACCACAAACACATGGTGGCTTAGTGGGTAGTTTCACTGCAAATTTAAAGGCAGGCAATTCAAATCCATCAGCTACCCTCAGGAGAAAAGATGATAATACCCTCTCATAAGATTTGCAGCCTCTGAAAATCCATGCATCATTTCTGACTCCATGCATCATTTCTGACTCCATAGCAATGAGTGTGTGAGAAATAAGCATTTTTTCATGTGTTTGTTGGTCATCTGGTTGTCTTTGGTGAAGAATCTTTTCATGGATTTTACTCATTTTGGAAATGGGTTGTTTTATCTTCTACCTATCGAGATAAAGGCGCTTTATAGATTTTAGATATCAGTCTTTAGTCAGATATATTATTGCCAAATATTTTTCTCAGTCTGTAAGTTCTCTTTTTACTCTTCTAGAGAATTTGGTTTTCAGGCATATAAGGACTTAATTTTTAAAAGTACCATTTATCTAGTGTATCCTCTTGTGATTGTAAATCTGTGTATATTTATCTACGTACTAAAGGGTTTCCAATAGTATATTACACTGCTTATTGGGTTGCTAACAAAAGAATGGCCGTTCAAGTCTGACTTAACATGTATGGGGGGAAAATGAGGAAGAATGGACAAAAAATTAACAAAATGAACAAAAATACTTACAAGACATCTCTTATACAAAATTGTTTCTTGTAAGGATTTATGACCTTGGACACCTGATGAAAGGTTGATATGATTTAGAATTGATCAGACAGCACCAGATTTCGGTTTGGTTTATTTTATAAAATATATGTATTTTATTAATGTTTTTCTTTGCATGCTTATATTTTGTCACAAACATAAACATACAAATACAATGTTTTACTTTGTAATACAGCTAAAACTAAATATAACCAATTCGGCAAGTCAAATAAATTTCATTTTTAGAGCTTCAATTTGTATTATAGATAGGTATTTAAGCTGAGTCATTTAAAGACAGAGAAAAGAAACAAGGGGAGGACACCACCAAAACCCCCCAAAAAACTCCCAAGTAACATTATTGGCTTTTGTTTGTTTGGGGTTGGTTTTTTTTGTTTTATGTTCTTTGTTCTTTGTGTGTGTTTGTGTGTGTGTGTGTGACTGACTGCCATGTAGAATCTTTCCTGTGAAAATACCGTGAAGAAAAAGAATTAAATCTTATTCCATAGCCATCAAATGGCAATCTAATAAAATAAATATAGTTCTTCTCTCTAGGCTCAGAATAGAACAACTATCTTAGATTATTTCCTCCATAAGGTGTCTTTCTTCTACCTTCTAAAGTTACTTCACCATAGAAGATGTCCTGGAAATTACTTGTAAATCAGAAGTAATAGATCATATAATATTCTGATTTGTGATCTAATTTTCTCAGTATAGAAACCTTTGACAACCTGTTAGATTTTCATAATTAATTGGCAGTTTGTTGACAGCTGAGGAAGAACACTGAAAATCACGTGACTAAAACAACCAGCTGGAGCAGATGGTACAATCACGATCCTGTGACTTTTTTCTGTAACCTGTACATTTAGATAGAAGCATCACAAGGAACCTTATTATTAACACAGAGAAAACCAAATGCATTCATACTTAAAATCTGTTTGCCTAAAATGAGTTTTAACAAAGTCACACTTAAAAATGTGTCAATAAGGTGTACAGGAAATTTATTTTCCTTTACAATAGGTACAATATCAGTTTATATGAATCAAACATTTTTTTTTCCCACCATATGGTGTAAAACATATAGCACACTGCTTATACTGGAGGAATAGCAGAAGCTATAATTATTGAGGACATTTAAATGGGGAGAATTTTGACTGGCATATATAGTCTGCAGAATCTCACTTGTAATCACTTAGGAAAACACACTAATGTTAAAGTGTTGCCTTAGGGGGTCGGGGGTCGGGAAGGCATTACTTGAGATACTAAGGAAATAATAGTAGTATTATATAGTATATTATATAACTAGAGAAATATCAAAATAGAAAATTTTTCACAATTTCAAATATTTTTAAGAAGTCAAATAAACTAGAGAATACTCCTGGAGTTTTCTTTACTCTCACTTTATTCTGGAAAACTCCTACAATTCTTTTCATTGTATCGCTCTAATCCTAGTCGTTTTTGAAACCATAAGCCACTACCCCACACAAGCTTTCCTGTTCTTTACTGCCTTTTAGTCCATTTACTACATATGACTTGTCATCTTGAAATTTTGCTCAAATAACTTTTTGTCATAGTTTCTAGAGTGCCACTAATGGAGAAAAGGACAATATATATTAAAATGTGCTTGACTTGTTCAACTAAATACAAGGAAATTTTTTAATATCCATAGACTCATCTTTTCTCTGTTTATAACAGGTGCCTGCCTAAGTAATCATGAGTTCCTAATTTTATTTTTTTTAATTTTCTTTAATTTTTTTACCCAGTATTGCTGCACTGGATGTACTCAATAAGTTGTGCCAAGAAATCTGGAGGATAGCCACCTAGTCGACTGATTGGAAGAGATTGATAATTGTTCCCATTCCAAAGAAAAGTGATCTGACAGAGTGTGGAAAATATCAAATGATATCATTAACATCACATGCAGGCAAGATTCTGCTGAAAATTGTCCAAAAATGACTAGAGCAACATGTCAATAGATAACTACCAGATGTACTGGCTGTGTTTAGAAGAGGCCATGGTACTAGGGATATTATAGCTAATGTTAGATGTATCTTGGCAAAAAGTAAAGAGTACCAGAGGAATGTCTATCTATGTCTCATTGATTATACAAAAGCTTTTGACTGTGCGGATCACCACAAATTGTGGCTGACTCAGAAGAACAGGAATCCCAGAACATTTGATTACGCTTAGGCAAAACCTATAATTGAACCAAGAGGCAGTCATCAGAATAGAGAAAGGAGACACTGCATGGTTCAAAATTGGGAAGAGTGTCTGCCAGGGATGTATTCTGTCTCTATATCTTTTCAATCTGTATGCAGATCATCAAGGACGCTGGGCTGTAAGAGGGGGAATGTGGCATCAGGATTGGTGGAAGTGTCATCAACAACCTGCATTATGCAGATGCACAACCCTGCTTGAGGAAAATGAGGACCTGAAGCGCTTGCTGCAGAAGATCAAGGACTGCAGCCTTCAATAAGGATTAAAGCTCAACATCAAGAAGACAAAGATTCTCACCATTTGTCCAAATTGCAACATCATTATGGATGGTGAAGAGATTGAGATTGTTAACAGTTTTAGTTTACTTGACTCCACAATTAACACTCTTGGTACCAGCAGCCAGGAAATAAAGAGACTAATTGTACTGGAAAAGTCAGTTGTCAGAGACCTCTCCAGAGTACTGAAGAGCAATGATGTTAATCTGGAGACTAAGCTGTGCCTATTCCAGGCCATAGTCTTTGTAATTGATTGCTTGTTATGCATAAGAGAGCTGAACAATGACTAGGGATGATAGAAAGAGAACTGATACCTTTGAGCTGTGGTGCTGGGGATGAGTGATGAATATACCGTGGCTTCTAAGAGAACAAACAAGTTCCCCATAGAGAAGGTGAAACCAGGCTGCTCCTTGGAGGCAAGGATTCTGAAGCTTCACCTGACATACTTTGGACATGTTACAAGGAAGGACCAGTCCTTAGAGAGAGCCATCATGTTTGGGAGGGTGGAGGATCAGCTCAAGAGAGGACCATTGATGAGATGGATCAATTTAGTAACTGGGGTAATGGGGTAGGTGTGTTAGGGACAATAGGATTGGGACAGGATAGAGCAGTGTTTAGGGCTCTTGTACACAGGGCTGCTACGAGTTGCAAGTGACTTGACAGCACATAACAACAACAACAACAAGTATCTTATACTGAATGTTTGCCACTTGTGTGTCAAATGCCATAATGGTTAATTATGACGGACATTATTTGATAGAGATTCTAAATTAAGACAGGGTTGGAAGCAGGATTGACATCTAATTCCTAAACAACATGCTTTTGGAAACACTGAATTTTAGAGAAACGACAATAATTATTGAACAAGGTTCAGATGTTTTATTCATAGAATCATTATGTGTCATACTCAACTCGATGATACTTCACCACCACCACCACAGCATCTTATAATTATGTGAGGCAAGGAAACTCATTGCTAGTTTACTTGTACTGTTTGCTACTCTAGCAAAATGAATTATCACATTTGGACCTCATCATTAAAAATAAATAGATGACCCTATATACTCCAATGTTTATATCAGATTATTCCTTCTGTGAGAATCTACCAAGGCAGAGAAGCTGAGAAAAACAAATTTGAGGCAAGAAAGAGAGAGTTCTTTTGTCAAACACCTTCTTGTGGCCAAACGATAATTCTAAATAAACATTGGGATACAGAAATATGACGTTTATCATAAGATCATGAACTAGAGATTTCTTTTTTAAGTCCTTGCTGTAATTGCTGTTATGGGTCAAACAGGAGGAACAACTCATAGCTGATCCTCCATTTGGCTTTCAGAGGCTGTAAATTGCATGGAAGGAGGTTACCTATCTTTTTCCCACATACCAACTTACGGATTCATATCCCTGCTTTTGGCTTGCTAGTGCAACTCCTTACCACTAGGTCACCAGAGCTCCTTTCAATTCAGAATATTTATAAATACTGTGGACAAAAATTTGGAAAAGGGATGATAGTTAGAGAGAAGACAGCTAAAGATTAAATCTTTAAAAAGGTATGGTGAAAGGACAGTGTTGACATACATCTTTCTTGATTTTAAAATATACAGTACCACCATGGAATGTTGGAATGGTTGTTTCCCTGTTTATATACAAGTTCCCCAATAGTGATAAGGAGTTGCGGTCTTAAGCATAGTGTATGTTGGTTTGAATCTACTAGCTGCTTCATGGGAAAGAGGTGGTCATTCTCCTCCTGTGCAATTTATTGCCTCCCAAAACCCACTGGAAGATCAGATAGGAGTTGATTGTGGCTCAACAGTATAAAACACTATTGCTTTTGTTGTGTATCAAGGAGTCAGAACCTATGCATAGCAGACCCTGTAATAGGCTTTCAAAGGCAGTTAGTTCCTCAGCAGAAGATTGCCCATCTTTCTCCCATGGAGCAGCTGATGGCCTTCAACAAAGAGCCTACCGGATTACAGTGCAGCTTCTCACCATAAGGCCACCGAGCTCCCTAAAAACAACAGTATCACCAATAAATGTTCAAGAATTTCTGTCCCTTGTAATGTTATCTATCATTTGTTATGAAATAGCTAGTTAAATATGTTTGTGTTGCCAATAAAACAGGCAAAAATAAGGTATTTTCTACTAATGTGGCATTAATTTCTGACAGTTCTACATCAACGTGTTTTGGCAACGGGTTTTTGTTTTGAGATTTTATTTGTGTGATATCTTTGGCAAAAATATTTTTGTGATTTAGATGATACTCTTCAACACCCAATAGTATTCCATTCTATAATTTCTCTTTGGAGAAAACAAAAATAAGGATCCTTTGCAGACAGTTGACCAGGAAAGTGTCTTTCAAATTTCTTAGCATAGATAAGTGAGGACTTTTAAAGTATAACATTAATTTGGATTTTTTTGTTGTTGTTGCTGTGTTTTTTTTTAACATTTGAATTAATCTTCTATCCAATTTGAATAAATCTTCTTTCTATTCCTAAATCCTTGCCCTGAAATAACATTATGCCCTGAAATAATAATATTATTAATAATATTAATAATAATATCCTTGATCATTTGCAGCTGCCTGAAATGGTTGAGCATTGACTAATTTTTTTAATACACTGACTAAATATATTCCAGTAACAAAAGTAAGCACGTATGGGAAATGTCAGATCTTAACTTTACCAATTTCACAAAGGGGAAGTGTCCCTGTCAACAACATCAACAACACAATTCTGATAAGGTCAGATATGTCCCCACACTCCTTCATCTCTTTCTTTTCATTCCAATACCAATCTTACTGTTTTACTTTATTTAAAATCCAATGAGATAGCTCACAGGTAGAATATGAAATGATCCAGGAAGTACTAAAAGAAGATGGAAAGATCATACAAAGTCATTGTACTAAAAGGAATTGGTAGACACAGAAGAATTTCATGAAACAACATATGCCCTGAGGTGATGAAAGAGGAAGTTCATAATACTCTGAAAGAATTGTTAAAAAACAAAGCCCCAGGTATTGATGGCATACCAATTGATATGGTTCAATAAACAGACACTGCCGTGGATGTGCTTACCAAGTTGTGCCAAGAAATCTGGAGAAGAACCACCTGGACAGCTGACTGAAAGAGATTTATTACAATCCAAAGAAAGATGATCTGAAAGAGTATGGAAATTATCATTAATATCGCATGCGAAGAAGATTCTGCTGAAAAATATCCAAAAAGAACTGAAACGGCACATCAGCAGAGAATTGCCTGAAGTGCAGTCTGAAATAGGAGTCATGATACTAGGGATTTGTCGCTAATGTAAAATGAACCTTGGCTAAAAGCAAGGAGTACCAGAGGAATATCTATCTGTGTTTCACTGATTATTCAAAGACATTAGATAATTTCCACACTCAGTTGAATCACCCTTCTTGGGAATAGGAACTAATATAGACCTTTTCCAATTCATTGTCCAATGAGTTGTCCTCCAAATTTCCTGGCATAGACTGATGAGTACATCCAAGATTGGATCTGTTAACTGAAACAAGTCTATTGGTATTCAAGCCATTCCTGGGGTCTTAATCTTGCCCATACCTTCAAGGCAGTTTCTACTTCTTTCATTTTCATTGGCTACTACTGTTCATATAATACTTTCTGAAATTTTTCAGTATCAATGGAATGCATGAATATTGACATATTAGGCATTAGTGAGATGCGATGGACCCGCTATGGCCAATTTGAATCAAATATATGATATAGTATGCAGGGAATGAAAAACATTGCATTCATAGTCAAAAAGCCAATTTCAAGTTCTATCCTGAAATACAATGTTGTGAATTATAGGATATTATCCATATGCATACAGGAAGGACTCATTAACACAACTATTATTTGAGTATATTCTCCTATATCTAGTGCCAAAGAGGAAGAAATTGAGAATTTTTACCAAATTTTGCAGTCTGAAATTGACTGAACATGAAATCAAGATGCGTTAATGATAATCAGTGACTGGAGCGTAAAAGTAGGAAACAATGAAGAAGTAACAGCAATTGGAAAATGTGGGCTTGGCGAAAGAAATAAGGCTGGAAAAAATTATCCTCCTTACAATATCCTTCAAGTAGGTGAGATAGATTTTCGCTGTCTTTGTCTTGAAGGTGCATCTTGATTTTACTTTCTCCAGGACACATTTATCTGTTCTCTTGAAATTTCATGAAATATTAAGTATTCTGCTCTAATCCTACAACTTAAATGCATCAATTGATTATTATCATCCTTACTCATTGTCCAACTTTCAGATGCACAGTATGCACTTGAGAAGACCATGGATTGGATTAGGAGCACTTTATTCTTCAAACTGACATCATTACACTTGAGAACTTTGGAGAGGTCCCTAATAGACTATTTTACCAATGAGATATATCTCTTGATTTCTTGGATGCTGGAACTAGGGGTGTTGATTGTGGATGTACATAAGATAAAATAATTGAAAACTTAGATATTTTCTCCATTTATCATTATATTGTCTATTGATGCAGTGGTAAAGATTTTTTTAAATAATATCTAATCCATATTGAAGACTGCAGGTCTTAACCCTCTTTTTGCAAACATGCCTCAAGTCTTCCTCACTTTCAGCCAGAAAGGTTATGTTATATGTTTAATGCAGGGTGTTGATGAGTCTTCCTTTGATCCTGATGCCACATTATTCTTCACAAAGTCCAAGTTTTTGAATTATTAAATCAGCATACAGACTTAATAGATATGGAAAAAAGGTCACAGCCCTGACACACATCTTTTTCAATATTAAGGCACACAGTGTTCCATTACAGTATTCCAATAATAGCATTATTTTTCCTCTATGAATAGGTTTTGCTTGAGCACATATATAGGTTTTTCATGAGCGTAAGTAAGTGTACCAGGATTGGATCTTAAAACTGTATTTGCTATTTCAGTTCTTTCTGTGAGTAATAAAAAGTATACTTTTCTCTTTTGAATTTTCGAGTCCAGGTTTTAACATATTTCATTATAATACTTTTCTTTGTCTTTTTGAACATTCTTTTTGAAATTTATCTTTCTCTTTGTAATATTTTTTTCCTCTTGGTTTAGTTATTTATGTTGAAAAACACACTTCAGAGTCTTTTAGGACATTTATTTTTTTCTTACTATCTTTTAAATTTTGTGAGGAACTATGGCACAATTTTGATTACAATTCTTATCTACCTATTGACAGAATATCAGTGGAAACTACTAGCGAAACCACTGGGAAAATGTGACAGGCAGTCTACTTGCATAAAGTTTACAGCCATAGAAATCTTATAGGGCAGTTCTTATCTGTCCTCAAGAATTGTCATGACTTGAAATCTGCTTGACAAAAAGGAGTATGTTGCCTATTTTGGTGAATAATTCAGTGACATTCATCTTCACTTTGCCATTCTTGGCACAGTATTGTAAATGATTACACAAATAAAAAATGGGCAATACCAGTCTATTGTAGTTCTTTATTGCATAGGATTTCGGTTTTCATGTACACTATTTCATTGTTGACAACTTCTAATTTTCTTTGATTTATACTTTATACACTAGAGATTTTTGATGAGTGAATGTTTGCAGTTGGTCTTTCTCATTTTAAGTCAAACTTTTTCTTTAAGTTTTGCTCTATCCACAACACTAAAGATAATTCCATTTTGAGGGAATCAGTCTGTTTCAGACTTATTTATTTTTTTCTTATAATCTTAGGAGCTCTTCTTACATCACTATATCAAACAATGTTCCATAATAGTGGAAGCTTGCAACAAGATAAAATATTCGTGTTAAGCTCTGTTTCTTTAAATAGAAAAATGTATATGCTTTACTTTGATTATCCTTACATATGAATAGTATTTTTAAAACATAAAAGATCATGTTTATCTGTTTTACAAAATCATTTTTGACTTACAGAATTATCTTTGTGGTAACAACTCCTCTGATGTATTAAAGATATTTTTAAAGTGAAATACTTAATCATAATAGGTTATTGTTGTTGTTGTTATGTGCTGTCGA
This sequence comes from Elephantulus edwardii, assembly GCF_000299155.1. Taxonomy (NCBI): domain Eukaryota; kingdom Metazoa; phylum Chordata; class Mammalia; order Macroscelidea; family Macroscelididae; genus Elephantulus; species Elephantulus edwardii. Next base: position 5,289,715 of record NW_006399869.1, on the reverse strand, counting down.
GTCGCCTGCGACTCATAGTAACCTTATGTGCTGCTTTAATTGTTATGTGCCATCGAGTCGCTTGCGACTCATAACAACGCTGTGTACAAGAGCTCTAAATGCTGTTCTATCCTGTGCCAACCTAGCCATCTCAAACACACTTATTCCCACTGCTCCAGTCACAGAATTGATCCATCTCACCAAAGGTCTTCCTCTCCTTTGTCTCCACTCCACTCTGCCAAACATGATGTCCCTCTCCAAGGACCAGTCCCTCCTTGCAACATGCTCAAAGTATGTCAGAAGAAGCTTCAGAATCCTTGACTCCAGGGCACACTCTGGCCTCACCCTCTCCAGGACAAACCTGTTTGTTCTCCTAGCAGTCCATGGTATATTCAACACTCTTCTCCAGCACCACAACTCAAAGGCATCAATCCTCTTTCTATCAACCCTATTCACTGTCCAACTCTCTGATGCATAGCACATAACTGCGAAGACTATAGCCCAGATCAGGCGCACCTTAGTCTCCAGCCTGACATCATTGCTCTTCAGTACTCTTGAGAGGTCCCTCACAGCCGACTTTCCCAAAGCAATTCGTCTCCTGATTTCAACAGCCCTAAGCCATGCTCTATCCCTTGCCAATCATAATGTTTCTGACAAATCTATCACCATAATCATGGTGACTGAATCAATCCATCTCACTGAGGTTCTTCCTCTCCTGCACTGTCCCTCCACTCTCCCAAGCATGATGTCCCTCTCCAAGGACTGATGCTGCTTTGCAAAATGTCCAAAGTATGTTAGACAAAGCTACAGAATCCTTGCCTCCAAGGAGCAGCCTGGTTTTACCCTCTCCAGGATGAATTTGTAGGTTCTCCTAGCAGTCAATAGTATATTCAATACTTTTTTTCAGCATCAGAGTTCAAAGGCAGCAAGTCTCCTTCTCTCATCCCTAGTCATTGTCTCTGATTCGCAGCAAGTAATTGCAAACACCATGGCCTTTATCAGGTGCACCTTAGTCTCCAGATTGACTTTGTTTCTCTTTAGTACTTTGAAGAAGTCTCTAACAGCAGACTTTCCCAGTGCAATTTGTCTTTTCATTTCCTGTCTGCTGATATCAAGAGTGTTGATTGTAGAGCCAACCAAACTGAAGCTGTCAACAATCTCAATCACTTCACCACCTATCATGATGCTTCCAATCAGCCCAATGGTGAGAATATTTGTTTCCTTAATGTTGAGCTTCAATCCATAAAGGAGGCTGCATTCCTTGACCTTCCATAGCAAGTGCTTCAGGTCCTCCTCAGTTTCAGTAAGCAGGGTTGTGTTGTCTGCATAATGCAGACTGCTGATGAGTCTACCTCCAATCCTGATGTCACACTTTTCGTCATGGAGCTCATTCTCCTGGATTATCTGCTCCACATATAGTTTGAAAAGATATGTAGACAAGGCACATCCTTGATGCATGCACTTCCCAATTTTGAACCATAGAGTGTTTCCTTGCTGTTTTGACAACTGCCTCCTTTTCAAAGTATACATTTTGCATAAACACAATCAAGGGTTCTAAGATTCCCATTCTTCTCAGAGTCAGCCACAGTTTGTTGTGATCCACACAGTCAAATGCCTTTGCATAGTCAATGAATGACAGATAGACATTCCTCTGGTACTCTCTGCTCTCAGCCAAGATTCATCGGATATTAGCTATAATACCTCTAGTGCCACGGTCTCGTCTATATCTAGTCTGTACTTCAGGCAATTCTCTCTGTTCATGTGCTGTTCCAGTCATTTTTTGTATAATCTTCAGTGGAATCTTATTTGCATGTGATGTCAATGATACTGTTCAGTAATTTCCACACTCTGTTGGATCACCTTTCTTTGGAATGGGAACAAATATAGATCTCTTGCAGTCAGTTGGCCAGGTGGTTTTCCTCTAGATTTCTTGGCACAATTTGTTGTGTACATCCTGGGAAGTTTCTGTTTGTTGAAATGTGTCAATCAGTATGCCATCAATATCTGGGGCCTTTTTTTTCCAATTCTTTCAGAGCAGCTTGAACTTCTTCCTTCATCACCACAGGCTCTTTCTTGCTCATACATTGTTTCATGAAATTCTTCTGTGCTACCAATTCCTTTTGGAAAAGTAAGTCTGTATACTCTTTTCATCTTCATGTACTAAGATGTATATTAAGGATGTTTTCTCTATATCAGGAAATTTAGAGTGAGCCTAGTTAATAGTTAAAAATGTCAAAAGAGAAAGAAGAATATATCTAGTATCCTATTCTCTTTTATGTTGTGGTTTTCTTTTTTTTTTTTTTCTTCTCCCGTATTACAGTACCTGAAGCTCAACATCAAGAAAACAAAGATTCTCACCACTGGGCCAATTGGCTGCATCAGTTTGGATAGTAAAGAGATTGAGATAGTTAACAGTTTTAGTTTACTTGGCTCCACAATCAACACTCTTGGTAACAGCAGCCAGGAAATCAAGAGACAAATTGCATTGGGCAACTCAGCTGTGAGGGACCTCTCAAGAGTAGTGAAGAGCAATGACTTCAGGGTGGAGACTGAGGTGTGCCTGAACCAGGCTATAGTCTTCGTAATTAATTGCTATCCATTGAAGAGTTGGACAGTGACTAGGGATGATAGAAAGAAAATTGATGCCTTTGAGTTGTGGTTCTGGAGAAGAGTGTTGAATATTCGATGGACTGCTAGAAGAACAAACAGGTTTGTCCTTGAGAGGGAGAAGCCAGAATGCTCATTGAAGTCAAGAATTCTAAAGCTTCGTCTGACATACTTTAGGCATGTTGCAAGGAGCGTCTGGTCCTTGGAGAGGAACATCATGTTTGGGAGAGTGGATGGGCGATGCAGGAGAGGAAGACCCTTGATGAGATGGATCGATTCTGTGATTGGTGTGGTGGGAGTGAGTGTGTCAGAAATGGCGAGGTTGGCACAGGATAAAGTAGTGTTTAGGACTCTTGTACATAGGGTTGATATGAGTCACAAGCAACTCAATGGCACATAACAACAACATGGAAAGAAAGTCACAAATACTACACAGTGCAGTAGCCTTGAAGGGAGTTTTGAGAAATAACATCAGTCTGAGTACTCGCTGTTGTGAGGTGTCATCAATCCTTCTTGTTATCATCAACATTTCAAACATCAATTGAAAGGACCTTAAAGTCATTATATCTATACAACTACAGAGGTTTAAGTAGAATGTTTGGAATATGTTTTATTTTGTACATTTGTTAAATCACAATTATTTTCACTAGGAGGATGGTTAAATTTAGGACATTATTTTTCATTGTTGTTGCTAAAGTATTTTTTTAAATGATGATACAGAAAAAATTAGATACTGAGTTGAACTAATTTACTAAAGTACTTGATTTACATTATATTTGTGAATTTAAAAAATAAACAGCAAGACTTCAAGTTGAACAAGAAAAAATGATGCAATAGATCTTACCAAGAGTTTCAGTAATTCATAAAATATTTGGAATTTTGTAGTTACAATGATTATTATGCATGTTGTTGTTACTGATGGCGTTCAAGTTGAGCACTACTCATAGCCACCCCATGGACAAAAGGCCTGAAGCCACTCTACAACTATCGACATTTATCAAATTTCTAAGAGATTCCAGAGGCATGTTATTTAGAAAGTGGACAGCACTCTATAAAATTAATTTCATACGTTGGTTTGTTATGATGTGTATTAAATAACATAAAAAAGAAAACGGATTCAGTTATTTGTGTATTACACATTATTAAACCTTTGTTATCTATTTCTTTTTACAGTATTTATTCATTATATATATTTATCTATCTCATTATATATACACACATAATAAATCATCAGTTCCTAACTTTGCTGAAATCTGAGGTCTATCACATGATGCAAAATGTTGTTGTTATTGTTGTTAGGTGCCATCTAGTTGCTTGTGACCCATGGTGACCCTATGTACAACAGCCCTAAACCCTACTCTGTCCTGTACCAATTGTACTGTCTCCGATACACCCATCCCGATTACGCCAGTCACTGAATCGATCCACCCCCAGAGGGTCTCCTCCTCCTGTGCTGTCCCTCCACCCTCCCAAGCCTTATGTCCCTCTCCAAGGACCGGTCCCTCCTTACAACATGTCCAAAGTATGTCAGACTAAGCCTCAGAATCGTTGCCTTCATGGAGCAGCCTGGTTTAACCCTCTTCAGGATGAATCTGTTTGCTTTCTTAGCAGTCCATGGTATGCTCAGCTCAAAGGCATCAACTCTCCTTCTATCCTCCCTAGTCATTGTCCAACTCTCTGATACATAACAAGTGATTTCAAAGACCATGGCCTGTATCAGACATACCTTAGTCTTCAGAGAAACACCATTGCTCTTCAATACTTTGGAGAGATCCAAAATGAGTTGTTATAAAATAATTAGTTGGGTAAAATGACTAAATTCCACACAAATAAAGTCAGAAGATCTTTAACAATGAAAAGATCTTTGAAAATGAAGCAACGTGAATTCCACAAAGAAATATAAGGCTTGAACAATGGTGCTGAGACAACTATATTACAATACATTAAAATAATCTAGCAGAGAGATTATTCCATAAAAATGAACCAAAAGAGGTGATATTGACCTAAATGACCTAAAAGTATGACTATGACAAAAACTAACACATTTTCAGAAGTTTAAAAAACATTGAGATTGTGCACAACTTTAGTTTTGCTTGGCTCTGTAATCAACAGTCTTGGCACCAGCAGCCAGGAAATTAAAAGGCGCATTGCCATGGGAAAGTCTGCTGTTAGGGACCTCTCCAAAGTACTGAAGAGCAATGGTGTCTCTCTGGAGACTAAGGTGCATCTGATACAGGCTATGGTCTTCGCAGTCACTTGTTATGCATCAGAGAGTTGGACAATGACCAAGGAGGATAGAAGGAGAATTGATGCCTTTGAGCTGTGGTGCTGGAGAAGAGTATTGAGAATACCATGGACTGCTAGGAAAACAAACAGATTTGTCCTGGAAAGGGTTAAACTGGGTGGCTCCTTGGAGGCAAGGATTCTGAGGCTCCGTCTAACATACGTTGGTCATGTTGTGAGGAGAGACCGGTCCTTGGAGAAGGACATCATGCTTGGGAGGGTGGAGGGACAGCGCAGGAGAGGAAGGCCCTCTATGAGGTGGATTGATTCAGTGACTGGGATAATAGGGACAGGAGTGTCAGAGACAGTGCGATTGGCACAGGACAGAGCGGAGTTTACGGCTGTTGTACATAGGGTCGCTATGAGTCGCAAGCGACTCGACGGCACATAACAACAACAACAGGTGACTTTTTTTAGATATAACACTAAAGGTAGGGTATATCACAGAATGGAAGAACATCTTTCCAAAACATATCCTGGTGAAACACTTGAATTAACAATAAACAAAATTTTGTTGGTTTGGTTTTTTTTTTATAATCCAACACACACATACACACACACACACACACACACACACACACACACACAAGAAAATAATATCAGAACAGAAATTTGCCAAAGAGTACATAAATTCTTAATAACTTGAACCCTTTCTCTGTTTACTGTGAAGTTTCCTATTGTTCTAGTCACCAGAATTTCTGTGTGGTTTTTTGGTTTGTTTGTTCTTTTTTTGAATTGAAGTGAATCCATGTTGAAGACTATAGTTTTTTATTTTCTTCAGTAAGTTCCCGTTATTTTCAACAAGCAAATTTAAAGAAATCTATCTTATAAAGCAACATACAAAATTAGTTTTATCTGACTTATAAAAGGCAAAAACTTTAGAAATAATGAAAAACTTAGTGGTTAACTTGGTTTAATAGAAGTGACAATGAGATGAATTGATTCAGCGTAGGGCATTTTTGAGTCAGTGAAACTTGTTTATGATACTGTAATGGTGAACATATGATAGTATAAACTTGTTAAAATCCATAGTACTCTCACATACTGTGCACATTTATCAGGAGGGTACGTCCTTAAAAACAGGCATCATGCTTGAAAAAAAAAAAAGTCAGCGAAGGAGAGAAAGACCTTGAACAAGATGAATTGACGTAATGAATTTAACAATGGTCTCAATCATAGTAACAATTATGAGGATGGCACAGGATCAATCAAGGTTTCGTTCTCTTTTATAAGGTTCACACTATGTGTTGGAGCTCACTTATTGACTCCTACCAATAAGAATATCACACAAATTGTAAACTTTAATGTAAACTGTGTATCTTGATTAATAATAGTGTGTCAAAATTTCTTCATCACTTATAATTAATGTTCTATAAGAATACAAGATGTTAAAAGTAGTAGAATGAGTATATAGATAGGGGAGTTATATGAGAATTCTTTGTATTTCTTCACTATTTTCCATAAACTGAAAACTGCTTTGACAAACCAAATAAACATCTCTTGCTTATTTATCTTCCTTTTTTGACAATTGTGGTCTTATGCAGTGTTTGTCCTTTTGTGACTATATAAAATGATTATCATGAAAACAGGAAGAAAACTGAGCTAGACATGCAAGAATGTTCAGTGGGTTAAGGGAAAATCATTTGGAAAGAGAGAAGGAAAAAATCACTAGGATGGGCATAGATTGGTGGGCAAATGGGGGGGCAGAAAGTCTGGGAAAGATGGGGAGGTAGAAAGCATATATCAATAGTAATCAATTATATAAAACCCAATTTATATGAATTATTGTAAAAACTAATGCATATAAATATAACACAATACAAAAATTAAATGAATTATTTTTAAATGAAACAAAAAAATACCAATCCAAACATTCCTTTTCTTAATTAGGCCACAGAAAGAGCATATATCTTAATGTATTGCCCTTAATTTATCTATGCTACTTGTTTATTTGTTATATATTTGTTATTAGGAGGGGAAAAGGAGCAAAGAGAGTTTACTATTTTTCTCATAATTTTATATGCAATTAATTCTGAATCTTGAATTTCTGAGGATTAGTAAAGTCTCATGAAAATTTGGCATCAAAGGGGCATTTCTGTCTTCTGGTTGACAAACAGAAATATTTATTTCTAAAAAGAAGTATTAATTCAGGAAAAATACTTCTAATGCTGAGTGACTATGTGATAAATAAGTGAAAAGTTGTACATTCTATATAGGGCTGTGTTCATGAACAGATTTTCTTAACAATTGCCTTACAATTTTTATTCCACTCGGATCAAGCTTCTACTACCACTTAGCCAACTGAAATTTTTCTCGTTGACATCAGTGCAACTTGGCCTTTTATGTCTTTGGCTTCAATCACACTGTTGTCTCTTAAATTAATCTTTTTATAATTAACCTTTCACAAACTCTATTTTCTCTATATTTTATTCACCTCTGTTCTTCAAATTGATAAGCTGAAGGTTTTCTATATTCACTTAGTAAAAAACAAAACAAAACAAAACAAAACAAAAAACCACCAAAACAAACCAATGTAATTAGAACAGTAAAAAAAAGTTCTAAAAAGCCAAAACAGCTGTCAGCTAATTAATTCTGACATATGGTGACTCCACCCGTGTCTGGAGCAAACTGTGCTCCATAGGATTTTCTATTTCTAAGTTTACAGAAGTACATACCCAGGTTTTTCTGCCTAAGAACCTTAGGTAGACTCAACCACCCATATTTTAGTATCAGCTCAGTCTGTTAACTGCACTCAGAAAGTAATGAAGAATAATAATTTTTTATTTACTTTTTATTCCCAAAAGCATATTAAGCTTATGGTTAATGAGGGGGGATCTTTATTTCGTTCTATGGTAATAGCAACTGAAAGTTACAAAAAAAAATACTTTTCAAAGGAAGTTATCGTGTACCACAGAGTAGGAATTGACCCGTCGCTGACCCTCTTGGGGTTTTCAGAGGCGGTTAACTGTAGGGGAGTGGTTGCTCATCCTTCTTCTGAGGAGCAGCTGGTGACCTGCTGGATTGCAGCACAGCTTCTTGTCACTAGGCCACGTCCCTTTTCAAAGGAAGTACCAATTGAAAATCACACCAGCAAAAAAATAATAACCACATTGATCTTAGAGGATTTTTTCCCATCCTGGAGGATTTTGTTCCCACCCTGGTGGACAAGTCAGTAGGAATGCTGGTATTAAAACCAAGAAAAGAGGCAAAATTTATGTTTGGGAAGTTAAGCTATCAGAACCAGGAAATCAATATTGGCATACATATAATTGGTGCTTTGGGCACATAAGTGATGTCAGAAGTAGTATATATTATCCGCACACAAACAACATCAGAGAACAGGACCAGAATAAGAAACACCCACTACACTCTGAACTATCCTTGGCGTTGTCTCATTGGTCCAGAGCCCAGCCCAAGGCTCACCCAGAGAAGAAATCCATAAATAGAACCTCTCACCTCAGTAGCATACAACCTTTCTCTGTATTTTCTTTCAAAGAGGAGGCCCTTGTTTTGGGAGATCTAACTTTCACCTTTACTATAATACCCTCATTTCTGTCTCCTCGATTTTTTTCTTCTCATCTCTGTGCTCTAATAAGAACTCTTTGCCTGTATTTTAATGCTCCAGCCACTACAGTCCTCTCTCCCAAGAAATACTAAAATTTCTGTAGACTATATTACCTTGGTACTTTTTTTTTTTTATTACCTTGGTACTTGGGTACCGTCCCTCCTCTGGTCTCTTCTACCTGGTCTAATTCTTTTGCCTGGCCTAGAAGGACGGACCGGGATATTAAGTGCACAGTAACAGGAAGTTACATTACTAAATCACAGACAGGCAATTCAAATCTACTAACTGTTGCATACTCTTAAGATGGACAACCTCCTCAAATGCAAATTAAAACCTCTGAAAACTTGACAGCACAAAAGCAATGAGTATAAGTAATGCTATAAATATAAATCAGGAAGGTTATCTAATGATTATTAATTTCACATATGCTTAGATTGAAATAAATACTATGCTATTTTGTATCTAAACTATACAAAAGTTATATAATGCTCTACAGGTTAAAAGGATATGTTACATGACCTTGTAAATATTGCCCTTGACTAAGCAAAGAGATAATTATTACAGGTTCCATCCTCAGAATTCATTGCCTTCTATCTTGATGAGCACTTAAAATGTAAATTACTAAAGAATGCAGCTCTTAAGATTGACTTTGACTATACTCCCAAAGGTACAATCTCACAGATTTTATTTCCTATTAAAAAAAATCATTGTGATTTTGTCAATGTCAGAAAGATTTTAAATTCAATTTAACCCATACCAAAGTTCTGTTCTTTAAATCTAGGGTTACATTTATTGTGCAAGAGGAAAATAAAGTCTGTCACAGTTTAGCAATAAAGTGCTGCAGAGGGAACAACTTAATTTCCTTTGTATTTAAAACTCAAATGTCATGGGAGATATGTGGCCATTTATTCAGACCAGCTAATCTCATAGGTTTCCTAGTTTATATTCAGAAAACTGTAGGGAGAATCAATGATTCAATTCATAGCATAAGGAATCACCTGCACCAATGTATTCTTTTAAATTTTTATAGAATTACCAACTATATTCCTAGAAGAAATTTGGAACACCTTCATATATATGGAAGAAATGCCATCATTACCCATTTCTCATATTTAAACTTCTAGGTCTCCTTTAAAAACACTCTGGTATCTTAGAAGTAAGGAGTTGGCCGCCAACCAGAAAGCACATGGTTTAAACTTTTGTTCTCAGAGGAAGAAAGATGAGTAATCGCCTCTCTTGTGATTGATCCCCTCTGGAAACTCTCTGGAGGGCCAGCCATGAGTCAGTTCAACAATAATATAACTCCTTTGAAGATATAGAAACAGATTAGATCAAGGTGATAGCTAAGCTTTAACTGAGTCAATTGAAGAATGTTTTTAATAAGTTTGAACTAAATCAGGCAAAAGTGGTTTAATTCTCCAATTAATCAAACCTTAAAGGTGTGAGAATTATGTAGTCAGTGATAGCGAGTAATCAAACACAATTTATGAGCCACAAAAAGCAAATTTAATCAGTTTTCAGAAAATAATGTGAAATTTTTTATTTTATTCTAAATAAAGATTTCAAATTTGGTAAAAATGCATGACAGAATACGGACATTTAGAAGCCAAATTATACTTGTTTATGAAAATTAAGGAAAGATATAAAAAGCAGTACCATAAGACCATGGAAGACTGTTGTAGGGTCAAGTACGACTCATAATGACACTATGATTAAGAGATCTGAAGCCTGACCTATCCTTTGTCAACCTCACAATCTCTGATGCACTGGAGTCATTGTTGCAGTCATTGTGTCAAGACATCTAGTTGGAGTCTTGCCATTTTGATCATCCCTCCACATTTCTATACCTCATGTGATTTTTCAAGGAATAGCCTCCTCTAGAAACATTCCCAAAGTATGTTAAAGTTCATCATCTTTGTCTCCAAAGACCACTGACTTCTCCAAGATATGTTTGTTTGTTCATTTGACAATCCATGGGATATTCAGTACTCTCCTCCAACACCACAACTCAAATGCATCAATTTTCCTTCTTTCATCTTCATTCATTGTTCAGTTCTCAAATGCACAGCAAGTGATTGAAAAGTGTATGGCCTGAATTAGGTGCATCTTAATCATCAAATTAACATCATTGCTCCTCAGTAATTTGGAGAGGCTCCTGGTGGTAAACTCCCAGTGCAATATGTCTCCTGGTTGCTAGTACCAAATGTATTGATTTTGGATCCAAGTAAGATGAAGTTGCTGACAGGTTTGCCTTTTCTCAATCTATTAATGTGCTGCCTGTAGAAGCAATGTGAGATTTTTGTTTTCTTGATGT
>NW_006399869.1:5271388-5277372 GCF_000299155.1 Elephantulus edwardii | reverse complement strand
ACTTTTCTCCCTACTCACCCCTCCCTCCCAGTTCACTCTTCTCTTTGAAATGTAAAAGGAATATTCTTTCATTGTTTCACAATCCCTCCCCACAATTCCACTCCACTATGCAGCCTTCATTCTGGACTCCTCTCATGACAATAATACCTAATCACATATCCCTTTTGAACAGTTTTCTCCTTATCTGTTTCAACGCAGTAAACATTATTTATCCCATCTTTCTTTCCAAAGTCAGTCCCGTTTATTTACAACAGTGGCACTATGCAGTATTCCTCTTAATGTCAGCTGTAACTTATTATGATCCACACTGTCAAATGCCTTTAAATAGTCAATAAAGAACAAATAGACATTCTTCTGGTATTCTTTAATTTTAGCTAATATCCATCTGACATCAGCAATGATATTCCTAGTGAATGGCCTCTTTTAAATCCTGCTTGAACTTCTGGCACTTCTCTATCTCTGTTCTGATCTAGAAGATTTTTAATGAATTTCAGCAATATTTTGTTTGCATGTTATATTAATGATATTGTTTAGTGGTTTCCACATGCTCTTAGATCACCTTTCTTGAGAATGAGGATAAATATGGACCTCTTCCAGTCTGCTGGACAGACAGCTGTCCTAAAAATTTCCTGGAACAAAAAAAAAATTCCTGGAACAGACAGGGGAGCTTATCCAAGCCTGCATATGTTAATTGAAGCAAATCATGAGTATCCCTTCGATTCCAGGGACCTTAATTTTTGCCATTGTCTTCTATGTACTAGCAGTCAGGAAATACTGCAAAGGCATTAGATTTTGTCATAAAAAATTATGGCTAAAATTGAGAAGAATGAGAATTCCGAAACACTTAAGCTTGTTCATATGAAACTGATACCTAGATCAAGAAGCTTGTGTATGAACAGAACAATAGAATTCTGTTATTACTGTTAAGTACCATCTTGTTAAGTATGATTCATAGCCAACTTATGAACAACAGATCTAAACACTGTCCTATCCAGTGCTTTCTTCACACTTCTGACACACTAGAGTCCATTGCGGCTGTCACAGTGTCAATCCACCTGGTCAAGAATCTTCCTCGTCTTTGACCCTCGATCCTTCCAAGCATCATTTCCCTTTCCAAAGAATAGTCCTTCCTAGAAATATGCCTAACATATGTGAGAAAAATCCTCATCATCATTGCCTCCAAGGAGCACTATGGCTACACCTTCTCCAAGACATATTTGTTTGCTCTTTGGCTGTCCGTGGGATATTCAGTATTCTTTTTCAATATCACAACTTAAAGGTAGTGATTCTTCTTCCATTATCCTTGTCCAGCTTTCAGATGCATACCTGGTAACTGAAAAGACTATGACTTGGATCAGGAGCCCTTTAGTCTTTAAACTTTTATTGTTGCTTTGTAGTACTTCCAAAGATACTTGATAGCATATTTTCCCAATAAAAAAAATTTATCTTTTGATTTCTTGACTTTTTGAACCAAGGATGTTGATAGTGGATCCTACTAAGATGAAGTAGTTGATCTTCAAACTTTGCTCTATATAGCATGATGATGCTTGATAGCATGATTGGTTGTACAGTGAGGATTTTTGTTTTCTTCATGTTAAACTGTAATCCATATTGAAGGCCATTGTCTTTGATCTTCTGTAGTAAGTGTTTCAAGTCCTTTTCACTTTCAGTAAACAAGGTTGTATCATCTGTATGACACTGATACTTAATGAATCTTCCTCTACTAGTGATGTTTCAATCTTCTTCATGTATCTTTTTTAATTATTTCTTCAGCATACACATTGAAAAAGTATGAAGAAAAGATACAGCCCTTATCCCCACCCCTCTTTATTTTAAAACACATGGTGTTTTCTTGCTCTGTATATACAACAGCTACATAAGTAGGATATATTTTTTTTAACTACAATGAGTAGATTTTAGCTCACTTTGAACCTTAATTTAATTTTTGAAAATATAAATCCCAAGAAGAAAACATCATACATCTTTTTCCCCAAGAAACATTTGATGGCTTTGAACCACAGATGATTTAGTTAATTATGCAATATGTAAAATAAGATACCACTAAAACTTGTGTAAGTCGGATAAGTCCTATATAATTTTGGGAGATTCCACCTACATTTAGAGACCACAATTCCACAATGAGTCTGATTTAGAATTGGCATGCCACAGCATCAAGACACCATTTCTAGACTGAAGATAGGTGTGGTGCCAAGAGTTTGTTTCTTAAAATGGCTTTTGTAATCACTGACACTGACTTTGCCAAATGGATGGGCAGGGTCATACAAATAGGGTGTATTAGTTTATCGATAAGGGAATTGGCTAATCCCACCATTAAACTGAGCAAATTCAGCAGCAGAAATCTATCTCAACATGAACAAGACAGAGGTAGTCAGGTAGTATAGTATGTCCTTTGAGGGAAGAGATCACTGGGGGAGTAAAACCAGGTTGTGCATAAGAGCAGTAACAGCCTCAGCAGAGAATCAGAAACTGATATAAGAAGTCTTGAGTTGGGGCTGCTGTCCCACAAAACTGAAGCCAGAGGGCTTAAAATAAGCTTTCTGGGGGACTGAGGGAAGACATAATAATGGACAGTGTAAAGAGAATATTGCAACATTGACCCCAGCTGTATGGCTGAAGTTTAAAGGAACTGTACCATGCTGGAGAATCCATCTATATGGAAGGATTGCATTCTATTGCTACTATAGCCTGTTAATTTCCCTAATAAGCACCCTAACTTTGTGTATAGTTTTATAAAATAAGTGTAAAGTCTGCAAGTCTGTAAAGTCATTGCAATGGGTTTAAGACCAGGAGACTCCTAACATTGTTATAGAAATTATTAGAAGCAGATACAGAAGTATGAGAGATTATATCTTATCTTATATGAATTCATTTGGTATTGTGGATATTGTTAATAGTCTCCTTTTGTGAAATTAGTAGAATTCAGACTCGACTTTCCTTATGTCGCCTACATTCATTTCACAGTAGGTGACGCAAATTTAGAACTTTCATCAAATCACCATATTATAAACATTAAAACTTATAGGCTGTGGAGAAACTGGAACCCTGATCCACTGTTGGTGGGAGTGTAAAATGGTGCAACCCTTGTGGAAAGCAGTATGGCGCTTTCTCAAAAAGTTGCAAATAGAGATACCATTTGACCCAGCAATTCCACTACTGGGAATATACCCTGAAGAGACCATAGCTGACATCCAAGCAGATATATGCACACCCATCTTTATTGCAGCTTTGTTCACAATAGCAAGGAGTTGGAAACAACCTAAGTGCCCATCAACAAACGAATGGCTAGAGAAGCTGTGGTATATTCGCACAATGGAATACTATGCTGCATTAAAAAACAAGGAACTCATGCAATATTATTCAAAATGGTTGACTCTGGAGAACATTATGCTGAGTGAAATATCCCGGTCACAAAAGGACAAATATTACATGATGCCACTGTTGTAGAATGGGACTGTCCTTGGGGTTGGGGAGAGACTGAGTAAGATGGGTTCAATAATGTATACTGCACTGAAACAGAGGAGGGAGAAAACTGTTTAAAAGAGATATATAACTAGGTATTTCTGTCATCACAGGAGTCTAGAGCGAGGGCTACATGGTGGAGGGGACCTGGGGGAGGGTTTGTAAAACATTGAAAGAATCTTTTCTTTTACTTTTCCATAATTTCTGGACTCATGTACTTATAACTTGTTAGTCAAATTTGTGTCTTCTAGGGTGCAACACCCCCATGATACATCTTCAAGGATATGAACATGTACGGCCAAGCACAATCAATAAGAGTGCATCTGAATCCCAAAATCAATCTCCATAATAGTCTATGTGTTTCCTACTGCCAAAGGGGCCCTTTAGAGTAGTGAGAGAAGATCTTCACCCTGAAACCCACAGCGCCCCTTTTCAGCAGGAAGTAGCTAAGAGAATACGCCATCCCCTTTTCCTTATGACTCAGGGTGAAGTCTCTCTCAGGGAGGAGTGATAGGCAATGGCAAAGGACACACTGACAAAGAAGATTAATCAGAACTGGCTTTGACAAGCACTGTGGCATTTGGACAAGAACAAACTGGGAGGAGGGTAGAGAGAATAGTGCAACAATGAATGAATGGAAACCCAAAATCTCTGTAAATGTTTATGAAAATTAATTATAGGGAAAAAAGAAAAAAATATATAACCCCATTAAGATCCACTTGATTCCAACTCCCAGTACTAAGAATTTTTTCCCATAGATTCACCTGTAGCCCTAACAACTGAGCAAATGCACAGTAATTCTAATACTCTGGTATTCTAATTCCTTTTCTTCTTCAGCTATTGAATATAAAAGTTCTAAAGGAATTTCATTAAATTAAAGCTCAAGTTTCAAACTAAATGTTGTTTACTGCCTCTAAAGTACATTCAAATGTTTCATTTGTTTGGAAGTTTTCCTGAAAAAATCAAGATACAAATTTTACTCAGTGCAGTGGTTGCCTTACAGTAAAAAATGAATAATTTTTTAAAAAGGGTTATATTATAAAATGTAGAGTTATGTAATAACTGTTTAGGAAAATTAGCACAGGACCACAGCATCAGCTCAGTTTAAGTTTCTGAATTTATGTACATTTTCTAGTTAGTGTTTGTTGTTGTTGATATGTGCCATAGAGTCACTTGCAAGTCATAGTGACCTTTTGTTCAATAGTCCTAAACCCTACTCAATCCTATGCCATCTTTATTATCTCTGACATACCTACCCCCTTATCCCACTCACAGAATCAATCCATCTCATTGTCTTCCTCTCTTGCACTGTCACTCCACCCTCCCAAGCATGATGTTCTTCTCTAAGGACTAGTCCCTCCTTACAACATGTCCAAAGTATGTCAGACATTCAGACATACTTTTCAGAATCCTTGCCTCCAAGGGGCACCCTGGTTTCATGCTCTCTAGGAATAACCTGTTTGTTTTCCTAGAGAATCTGCTATATTCAGATTGCTTTTCCAGCATCACAGCTCAAAGTCATCAAATCTCCTTCTATCATCCCTAGTCATTATCCAGCTTTCTGACACATAACAAGTAATTGTAAGACTATGGCCTCGATAAGACAAACGTTAGTGTCCAGACTGACATCACTGTTTTTCAATACTCTGGAGAGGTCTCTGACAGCAGACTTTCTCAATGCAATTTTTCTTTTAATTTCCTGTCTACTGGTACCAAGACTGTTAATTGTTAAGTCACACAACCGAAGTTAACAATCTTAGTCTCTTTACCATTTATCATGATGCAGCCAATCAGTTCCGGGTGAGAATCTTTTTTTTTTTTTTTTTCTTGATGAGCTTTGCTTTGTTGTTGAACTTCAGGCCATATATAAAGCTGCATTCCCTGACCTCTGGCAGCAAATGCTTCAGGTCCTCCTCATTTGGGCAAGCAGGGTTATGCCATCTGCATAACACGGATTGTTAGTGAGTGTTCTTCTAATCCTGATGTCCCATTTCTCCTCATAGATCCAAGCCTCTTGGATGATATGTTCTGCATATAGAATGAAAAGATATGGAGATAGGAAAACTCCCTGCCCTACACCCCTCCCAATTTTGAACCAGGCAGTGTTTTCTTACTCTTCTGATGACTGCCTCCTGGTCAAAGTATAGGTTTCACATAAACACAATCAAGTATTCTGGGATTCCTATTCTCCTCAGAGTATTCCACAGTTTGTTGTGATCCACACAGTTAAATGCCCTTGCATAGTCAATGAAGCATGGATTGACATGCCTCTTGTACTCTCTGCTTTCAGCCAAGATCCATCTACCTTTAGCTACAATATCTCTAATATCATGACCTCTTCTAAACCCAGCCTGCACTTCTGGCCATTCTTGATTGATGTTCTTTTCCAGTCGTTTTTGGGTAATTTTCAGCAGAATCTTGTTTTCATGTAATATTAATGATATTGTTAGATAATTTCCACAATCTATAAGCCCACCTGTCTTTGGAATGTGAACAAATATGGA
>NW_006399869.1:5254818-5270823 GCF_000299155.1 Elephantulus edwardii | reverse complement strand
TAGTGCAATATTCAGAGTCCCTTCTGATATTCATCTTGCTGTTTCCTTCTTTCTCTCTGTCTTTGTAATGGCCTTCTGCATTCTTCCTGGATGATATTCTTGATATCCTCCTACAACTCTACACTCAAAGTTCAAAGCCTCAAATCAGTTCCTGAGATGGTTTTGAAATTCAGGTGGGATAGACTCAACGTCAAATTTTAATTCCATAGATGTGATTTCATTTTCCTCAGCTTCAGCGTGAACTTGCATATGAGTAGTTGGTGTTCTGTTCCACAATCAGCATTGGCCCTAGTTTTCACAACTGATATTGAGCTTCTCCAGTGGTTCTTACATCGGTTTTATAGTTTGCTAGTTTATGATAAAACTCATACTTAAGGAAAATCAACTACCAAGGTATCAAAATTATTTTCATATATTTTATCTATAAATGTGCTTGGCTGCTTTCCTAAAGATCGACTGTTTAAACCTACTTAAGGACACTGTAGAAGAAAGACCTGGATGTCTACTTCCAAAAGACTCCTGCAAAAAATCTCTGTGGAATAGTGCTACTTTACAACTCAAACAGTCACCATGAGTCAGAATTGACTCACTAGCAGTGAATTTGAATTGGATTTTTTTTGTAATCATAAAATATGCTAATAAGGTTTTATTTTACTGTGTTTACTATGTATAGTCAACTACAGTTTTTAACGGTTTATCTAATATGCAAATGGTTAATCCTTGTGTATTTGTGAATTTATGTTTAAACTGATTGTCTGGTCCCATTAATCTGTTTATTCCTATTCAAATGTCACATATTTTCTATTCTAGAGTTTGATTCTATAATTCTTGATAGTCATTAAGGATAATATTTACTATTTTTTGTCCATAATATTTTTTAAATAAGCAAATCAAGGTTTTCTTCAAAGCCAGTTGTTAACACTGTATGAATTGAATCAAATAGACATCCATTCCTCAGTTACTTAGGGAAGCTGTGGTGTCCCAGTACTAAAGAGTTGCACTTTAACTCAAAGGCAGACAGTTTGAATTCCCCAGCTGCTCTGTGTGGGGAAAGATGGTCAATCTCCTCCCATGCAATTTATAGCCACTGAAAGTCCATTGAAGGGTCACCTATGAGTTAGTTCCGTCCAGAAGCTACTTAAAAATGAAAACAAACCATATGGCAGTAGATCGCTATTTCTTTCTCTTCTGAAGAAACTTTTGGCTTTGGCCCATGGCCCTTTTGATTAGCAGTGGAGAGATTAAACCACTGTTCCACCAGGAGACTTTAAATATGAAGTTAAAAACCAAACTCACTGCCATCAAATGGGTTCCAACACCTGGTGACAGACTTTGCTTCAGCTTTTCCAACTTGTAAATATTAATAAGGGAAACTGCCTATATATTTCTCCAAAGAAGCTACTGGTGGATTTAAACTGCTGGACATGCACAGTCATTGAGTCAGCAGTGTGTAATGTCAAGGGCTGACTGTTCAGAACAACTTCCCATTACAGTTTTAACCCACCAGCTGCTCTGAGGGAGAAAAATGGGTAATCTCTTTCCATGAGGTTTACAGCCTCTGAGAACCCACTAGAGGGTCAGCTTTGGGTCAGTTTTGACTTAAGGTACACATCAATAACAACAGCAATCCATTAATTTACTTTGATTTTGCTATATAGATGTGTAGAGCCATGTGAATAGGGTGTGTTAGACTATCCACAAAGGGCTTGGATAGACTTGCCGTTAAATTGGCCAGATTTCGAGGCGGAATTTGAGAATCTCATTAACAGCAAAGTAGAAGCATAGAATGCAGAATGCACCATTTTGAGCTAGAGATTCTTATACCAGCCAGACCTATATCTCAAAGTATTATATTTTAGGGCATTATTTTTATCGTAGGAGTATGCAATGAGGGTTGTAGAGTGGATTATATTTGGGGGTAGGAGATGGGGTTTCGGGAGGTGGGGGGGGGTTGTGTACCAATGAGGGAGTTTTTCTTTTGCTTTTCAGGGAGAGGAGCAAATGGGGGGGGAGGGGGGAGGGGTTTGTGCGGGGAAAAGGGTGCAACAATGAATGAATGGAATCCCAAAATCTCTGTAGATGTTCATTGAAATGAAAAATAAACAACCTAAATTAAAAAAACAAAACAAAAACACACACACACACACACACACAAAAAGACAAAACCCCTTACCAATGGATCAATAAACAACATAATGACAGATTGAAAAAAAAAAAAGAAAGAAACACAGCAGTAATGTCAAAGGACTAGAGACTTGATGTGGGACAGAGCTAATCTAGGACTATGTTTCCCATGAAACTAGAGCTAAAAGCCTTTACCCAAGATTTCTGGAGTATTTGGGGTAGGGCAAATGGGGGTAAGGTGTATGTACCATAAATAGCTGGACTAAGCACATTTTTAACACTAACTAAAAGGTACAGACTGAATGCTGAAAGGCTTGTGTGTACACTTCAGAACCTGTCCTGACTGAGAAATTGTATCCTATTAATTTCTCTAACAAACTCCATAATTGTGAAAATGATTCTGTGTGGTATTTCAGTTATTGCAATAGTTAGTAGATTCAGGAGAACAGAAGGATTGTTGTTGGAATTAGTAGAAATAGGTAGGGTGTGTGAGGGACATGCCAGATCTCATGGCAATAGATTTTGTATTGTGGATACTTTTGCCAAGTTGAGTTCCCCAAAGTGAAGTCAGTAAATGTCAGAATTGGTTGTGTCCTCATGTTGTCCTTGCTCTTTTTACACATTGCAATTTACTATACATTGCATCACTAGAACTTTATGCAGAGGAATGTGGCATCAGGATTAGAAAAAGTCTCATCAATAACTTACACTAGGCAGAAAACACAATCTTGCTTGCTGAAACTAGGGAGGACCCGAGGCACTTGCTACAGAAGGTGAAGGACTGTAATCTTCAATATGAATTGCAGCTCAATATTAAGAAAACAAAGATTCTCACCCCTGGACAAATTGGCAGCATCAAAACAGTTGGAGAAGAGATTGCATTTGTTAACAATTTCAGGTTGCTAAGCTCTATAAACAACACTTTTGATACCAGCAGTCAGGAAATTAAAAGAACAATTGTTCTTAGAAATCTGCTGTTAAAACCTTTATAGAGCACTGAAAAGTAATGATGTCAATCAAGAGACTGAGGGGTGCCTGATCCAGGCCATTGTCTTTCTGATCACTTGCCATGCATCTGAGAAAAGGACAACAAATAAGAGTGACAGAAAAAGAATTGACACCAATGAACAGTGGTATTAGAGAAGAGCACTCAACATAGAGAACAAACAGATATGGCTTGGAAAGGGTGCAGCCAAACTGCTCTTTGGAGGTAAAAATGATGAGGATTTCCCTCACATACTGTGGGCTTGTTGCTAGGAGGGGCTATTTCTTGGAGAAGGACATGATTCTGGGAAGGGTGGAGGGTCTGCAAAGGTGAAGAAGACCCTCAACCAGGAGGATTGATACAGTAACTACTGCAATGGGCTCTTGTGTGTCAGGAAGTGTGAGGATGGCATAGGATAGTAGAGCTTTCAGACAGTTTGTTCACAGAGTTGCTAAGAGTCATGCTCAACATGAGGGCAGCTGACAACAACAACAGGTAATTTTTTTAGTGGTTTCTTCTCTAAGCTATTCAGTACTCCATTTTTAGCTTTAAAGCCTGATTAGTTTTGTAAACATTTACTTGTTACTTAATTGTCTCATGTTTTGAGAATATAGGATATATAATATTCTTTATAAAGTTATCTCCTTTCAGATATAAAATAGATCCAATTTTATTTACTTCTCAAAGAGTGTGGATAAGAATTGTTTACTTCTTGGGTTTAGGACATACTCATAAATTCAGTCTGTCTTACTTTGTTAAAATCTCAGTCAGTTGTTTCCCTGCATTAGTTAAGAGTTTTATGATTATGACACACTGTAGGCTCACACTAAAATTATGCATTTGTCTGCTTTTGAAATTTTCTTACTTTTTATGATTCATGTCAATTTTATTACACATAGGAAATAGAACCGATAAATATTTCTCTTGAATTTTCACTCTTATAAATAAGTAATTTTGCTTTCATGTTTTTATTTTTATCTTAGGAACTATTTTATCTGACATTGATAAAATATTACCATTTCCTTTTTATCATTTTTCTGTAATTTATTTTTAATAATTTAATAGAATTTACTTTCAGACTTTATTATCCAAGTATCTGGTTTTGGAGAAATTATTAGATTAAGCACTGATTTCTCACCAGAAACTATGTGAGCATGAAGACAGTGGGATGATGTCATAAAAAAAAATTGATGTATATAGATGGCTGAAAAAAAATAATTGCCAGCTGAGAATCTTGTATGCAATAGAGTAAACCATCAAATATAAAATTGAGTCATTTTCAGAAAAGTAAGATCTTAAGGAATTTGTGAAAATAAGACCAGATCTACAAGAAATACTAAGGGAAGTCCTTCACACAGAGCTACCAAAAGAGATTTGATCAAAGTAACCGGAAGTAGAAAAAGAACACAGCAAAATGCCAATGTCAAACCTGGCTTATCAATAATCACACTTGATGTTAATGGCTTCAGTGCACCAATTAAAAGCTGATGGATAAAACAAACAAAACAACAAAAAGTGCTTCAATATATTGCCTACAAGAGGCACATTTGAGAAATGAGGAGAAACATGCTTTAAAAATTAAAGGCTGAAAACTATATACCAAGAAAATATCATGAACAAAAAAGCAGGTATGTCAATGATAACTTCTAATAAAATAGATTTCAGCATGAAAATCATTATAAAAGAAAGATAGGGAAGGACACTTATATAATGAATAAAGGTACAAAAGAGTAAGAAGACATAACTTTGTTCAACACCTACTCATCAAATGTTAGACCTGCAAAATGCATGAAACAACACTTAATTGACCTGAAGAAAGCAATAGACAACACCACAATAGTAGTAGGAGACGTTAATACACCACTTTCAACAAAGAACGAGATTCAACAAAGATACAAAAGAAAGAAAATATACAATTAGCCAACTTAACCATGTAAATGTAGTCAGGGCACTTCACCTAACCCAAACTCAATTTACTTTTTTCTCTAGTGCACATGGTGCATTCTTCAGAACTGATAATAAACTAGAACACAAAGCAATCCTCTACAAATTGAAAAAAAAAATAAACAGAAATAATAAAGAGTATCCTCTAAGACCATAGTGTCATAAAACTAGATGAAAGACAACAAATAAACAAACAAGCAAAAGTACCACAAATGGAGCTAAGTGACAACATGCTAGAGAAATAGTAGAATGTAGGAAAAATAAAATATAAAAGAAAAAATTTCCTTGACACAATAATGAAAATACAATATTCCAAATGACTGAAATGCAGCTAAGGCAGTCCTCAAGGGACAGTTCATAGTAATAGGCAAATGAATTAAAAAAAAAGGAGCAAAATTAATGACTTAACAACTGCATCAAGTTGTTGTTGTTGTTGTTATGTCCCGTCGAGTCATTTGAGACTCATAGGATCCTTTGTACAACAGCTCTAAACCCTGCTCTATCCTGTGCCAATCGCGCTGCCTCTGACACACCCATCCCAATTACCCCAGTCACTGAATCAATCCATCTCATAGAGGGTCTTCCCCTCTTGTGCTGTCCCTCCACCCTCCCAAGCATGATGTCCCTCTCCAAGGACCTTTCTCTCCTTGCAACATGTCCAAAGTATGTCAGACGAAGCCCCACAAACCTTGCCTCCAAGCAGTAGCTTGGTTTAACCCTCTCCAGGATGAATATGTTTGTTTGCTTGGTAGTCCATGGTACATTCAGCACTCTTCTCCAGCACCACAGCTCAAAGGCATCAATTTTCCTTCTGTCCTCACTAGTCATTGTCCAACTCTCTGATGCATAACAAGTGATTGCAAAGACAATGGCCTGTATCAGGTGCACCTTAGTCTCCAAAGAGACACCGTTGCTCTTGAGTACTTTAGAGAGGTCCCTAATAGCAGACTTTCCCATCGCAATAAGTTGTTTTTTTTTATTTTGTGACTGCTGTTGCCAAGAGTGTTGACTGTGGACCCGAGCAAACTGAAGCTATGAGCAATCTCAATCTCTTCACCATCCAATTGGTCCAGTGGTGAGAATCTTTGTCTTCTTGACATTGAGCCTCAGTCCATACTTAAGGCTGCAGTCCTTGACCCTCTGCAGCAAGTGTATGAGGTCCTCTTGGGTTTCAGCAAGCAGGGTTATGTCATCTGCATTACACAGATTGTAAATAGATCTTCCTCCACAAATCCTGATGCCACAATTCTCCTCATAGAGCCCAGCCTCCCGGATAATCTGCTCTGCATACAGGTTGAAAAGGTATGGAGACAGGACACATCCCTGGCGTACATCCTTCCCAATTTTGAACCATGCAATGTTACCCTGCTCTGTTCTGACTGCCTCCTGGTCCAAGTGTAGGTTTTGCATTAGCACGATTAAGTATTCTGGTATTCCCATTCTTCTCAGAGTCAGCCACAGTTTGTTATGATCTACACAGTCAGACGCCTTTGCATAATCAATGAAACACAGATAGACATTCCCTGCTTTCAGCTAAGATCCATCTAACATCAGCTACAATATCCCTAGTACCACGACCCCTGCTAAACCCCATCTGGATAGAGAACAAAATAGATATCAATAGATATCAATAAGCATGAAATCTTTAGAAAGATATCAGTAGAAATCAATAAGCATGAAATCTTTAGAAAGAAACATAAGAAAAATCTGATTAAGTATTGATAAATTTATATAGTACCAGGAAGGTTTGAGTGGAGAAAATGGATTTTAACATTTATAAAATATTTTATGGAAGCTAGAGTGCTGCAAAAATAATTTAAATTATGCATCAAGGGACTTGTTAAAATATTTTTATTGTTAAAAATATTACTCTAGTTTTGCTTATTTTCAAGAAATTTGACATAGATTCAACATAAATGTAATCACATTAAACAAATAAAACTATAATTTTATAATTCAAAGGTATCTTAGAAATTTTATAGGCCAAAGTTTTGGGGTTTATTTTTGTACATTTGGGGTAAAATATACTAGTTTCTTGAATTGAGCTCTGACAGTACAACTGTTTTCTTCTAGTAATGTGAAAGAAAATGCCTAGACAAATTATCTTAACACTAGAAATTCTTTCCAAGGTTTTACTGAAAATTTTAAATGAATAATTCTACATGATTACCTAAATGTCATAAAAGATATAGGAAAAAATTAAACCAGAATAAGAAAATAGGGAGGGGAAGCTACAGTAATTGCCTTTATCCTGGTATCCTAACCTTACAGCCTGAGAAAATCATTAACATTATTGAGTGAGTACCCTTTAAAAATAAAGGTATGATTGGTCTATTGGAATACTTATGTCTACTCATGTTTGTAAATTAGAATCTATTCTTTAAAAGATTGTTATTATGGAAATGATTTTATACCAATTGTGGCAGTATTTTGTCTTCAAGTTACATTTTACTTTAATATTTAATTTACTTATTGTTAAGTACCTCTTAGAACAAGAATTTTATCTATTTTTTTCATGTTGTTAATGCTTAAATCCATTTTTATATTCAAACCCACATTTAACTTAAACTTAAATGAAGATAATAGTGACATCTTGTATTTTAAGTTTAAAAAGAATGTCTCCTAGGTTGCTCAGCTGGGGTTTGATATTTCCAAAGCTATGTCTCCAAGTGTATCATATGTTTACAGAAAAAAGCAGAAGAACTTTGAATGTACACCAGATACTACGCAGGAAATCAATAACAAATCATAGCAGTTAACAAATATATAAAAATGGGAAAAAAGTAAAAATGGTAATATTTTAAATCTATCCTAGAGACTCAACAATAACAAAAGTAAAAATGGTAATATTTAAAATCTATCCTAGAGACTCAACAATAACAAAAGTAAAAATGGTAATATTTAAAATCTATCCTAGAGACTCAACAATAACCTGATTTATGCAGATGACACCACCTTACTTGCTGAAAGTGAGGAGGACTTGAAGCATTAGTTGCAGAAGATTAAGAAATGCAGCCTTCATTATGGATTATGTTTCAATATCAAAAAAACAATTTTTCTTACCACTGGAGCAATAGACAGTGTCATGATGGGTGGAGAGGTGGTCGAAACTGTTACTAGCTTCATCTTGCTTGGATCCACGATTAGCACCCTTAGTACCAACAGCCAGGAAATAAAGAGACACATTACACTGGGAAAATCTGAAGTTAAGGACCTTTCCAAACTATTGAGAAGTAGTGATATCTGTTTGAGGGATAAGGTGCATCTAATTCAGGCCATGGTCTGATTACTAGCTATGCATCTGAGACCTGGAGAATGACTAAGGATGACAAAAAAAGAATTCACATCTTTGAGCTGTAGTGTTGGAGAAGAGCGCTAAACATCCGATGGACGGCAAGAGAATGAACATATATGTCTTGGATAGGGTGCAGCCAGAGTGGCATTTGAAGGCAAGAATGATGAGGCTTTGCCTCACATACTTTGGACCTGTTTTTCAAAGTTGCTATTCCTTGGAGAAGGACATGACTTTGGGAAGGTAAAGGAGAAGAAGACTCTCAACCAGGTGGATTAAAATGGTGACTGCTACAATGGGCTACTGTGTGTCAGGAAGTGTGAAGACGGCACAGAACAGGCCTGGGTTCAGATTTTTTTTGTTTTATAGGGTCGCTATAAGCCATACTCAACTCAATGGCACAACAACAACAACTTCTAGAGAAGAGACTTAAACATTCCTGTGTAAACATGAAAACTTCTAAAATTTTCTTTTAAATACTTCATGGTTTTATTAATTAAAGATGGCATATCACAAACCCCTATTGAAAACAACACACTACGAAAAGAAATC
Organism: Elephantulus edwardii; assembly: GCF_000299155.1. Taxonomy (NCBI): domain Eukaryota; kingdom Metazoa; phylum Chordata; class Mammalia; order Macroscelidea; family Macroscelididae; genus Elephantulus; species Elephantulus edwardii. The sequence goes on along the minus strand of NW_006399869.1, from coordinate 5,261,926 downwards.
TTAAATTAAAAATGTAATAAAAATTAAATAATCCATTTGCTTCATAAATATGTTAGTGTTAAATGTTGCCAAGTTGACTATGACTCACAAAGACCCTATGGACTATATATCTGAAACTTGTTCTACCCTGTACCATCCCCATGATAAATGCCATGCTCAGATATCATATACAAATAATAAATTTTTAAAAATATAATTTCCCCATTTTATAGCCTCAAACAGCCTTGGGAAATAAGTGTAATATGATTGTAGAAGTGGAAGGAACTTAATAAAAGGAAAAATCCATTCCTTTTACATTTATGCAATTAAAAGATTTAAAATACACAGGGACTTGATTTGTAGGTCTCATTTGTTCACTCCCTCCTTCCCTAGTTGTGCATATATGTCTATATAGGCAAGTCTATTTATGCCATAAATGAGGGCATCTCAGGCTAACTCTACGTTGTGTCTTGTGATTGTTATAGATTTGACTTTTATCCGTAGGTCTCTATGGTATGAGATGTAGGTCTTGCTCTGGTTTTCTGCAGGTGAATGTCCATTTTTGCCATCATCATTTATTGAAGAGGTTTTTATTTCCCTATTTGATAAATTGTGTTTCTTTGTCAAATACTAATTGTTTGTAGGTTATTGTTGTTGATATGTGCCAGTGAGTTGCCTGCTATCCATAGCGACCCTATGTACAGCAGTTCTGAACCTCTCTGTCCTGAGCCAGTCTCACTAATTCTGACACACCAACATCCATTGTCCTAGTTACTATAACAATCCACCTCATCTGGGTTCTTAATTTTCTTTTTTAAATTTTATATTGGTTTATTTACAAAGTTTGAATACCTTGTTTTTCACACCAAATCCTTCCCATTTTCTTCACTACCCTCACCCATCAAGTTGCTCGACCCTATGATTAACTTGCACCCCAGCCAATCCTCATCCCTCTGTTTGCAATCTTGCCCTCTCCGATACTCATACTCACTCTATACTAGATTCTCTATAATGATTTTATACAGTATTTGTCCTTAGGGGAGTGAGTTATTTCACTCAGCATAACGTTAACATATTCTCTCCTAAAATAGGTAGTAATTTACAAAATAATTGCTCTTACATGCTACATAGTATTCAACTGTGTGAATGTAAAATAATTTCTCAATCTATTTGATTGTGATTGGATTTCTGGGCTGTTTGCATGTTCTTTTGATGGTGAATAATGCTGCTATGAACATTGGTATACAAGTCTCCATTTATGCCTCAGTTTTCATCTTCTGAGTGTATATTGCTAGCAGTTGAATAACTATGTCATATGGAAACTTTTGATCCAGCTTTTTGTATTGTTTTTATAATTGTTTTTTAATATAAAATTTTAATTGATATTTTAATGAAAGTATATAGAGAACTTGGATTTCCATTAATTCATTGTTGCACATTTTCCTCCAGTTCATTTTTCTCTATGAAAAAAAAATTGTTGTACAACTCCTCCTCCCTCCTGCAGTCCACTTTACTATGCAGCTCTTATTCTGAACTGTTGTCATACAAATAATGCCTAATCATATATTCCTTTTAAGCAGTTCTATTCTTCGTCTGTTTCATGCAGTGTACTTTCTTTATCCCCTCTTTTCTTAGTTTCCCTTCAACCCCTATATCAGTCCTGTTTTATAACAGTGATAATACTATGCAGTATTTGTCCTTTAGTGACTGAGATATTTCACTCACCATAATGTCCTCCAGGGTCACCCAGTTTGTATTTTATTTCATGGGTTTCTTGTTTTTCAGTGTTTCATAGTATTCCATTATGTGAATATACCACAGCTTCTCTATCCATGATGGGCACTTGGGTTATTTTCATCTCTTTGCTATTGTCAACAATGTAGCAATGAACATGATTTTGCATATAACTGTTTCGATGGCAGTTCAGATTTCTTTAGGGTATATTCTAAGTAGTGGAGTTGTTGGATCAAATGGTATTTCTATTTCCAAATTTTGAGAGAGCACCATAAAATTTTCATAGTGTTTGCACCATTTTACACTTCTACCAACAGTAAATAAGGGTTCCAGTTTATTCACAACCTTGACAGCATTTGTTATTTGCTATTCTGTTGAATTTTGCTTTGTTACTAGCGTGAGATGAACTCTCATAGGGATTTTTTGGGTTTTTTTGTTTGTTTGTTTGTTTTTTGGGTTTGGTTTTTTTTTTTTTTTTTGCATCTTTCTTAGAGCTAGGGATCTTTAACATTTCTTCATGTGTTTGTTTGCCATTTGAATGCTTTCTTTGGTGAAGTGTCTGTCATATCCTGTGCCCATTTTATGATTGTGTGTACCTTTATCGTGTTGTGGTGCTTAAGTAACCTATAAATTCTAGATATAAATACCTTATCAGACATGTCGTTACCAAATATTTTTCTCCAGTCTTTGCCTTTCCTTTTTACCCTGTTGGAGAATTATTTTAATGTGCATTAGGTTTTGATTCTTAGAAGTTCCCATTCCTTCTGAGCACGATGTCGTTCTCCAAAGACCAATCTCTCCCGCCCACGTTCCCAAAGTAAGTGAGATGGAGATGCAGAATCCTAGCTTCCAAGGAGACATTAGTTCCACTCTTTTCAAGGCATACCTATATGTTTTCTTGTCAGTCTGTGATATGTTCAAGACTCTTCTCCAGCACCACAACTTGAAGGCATAAATTCTTCTTCTGTCATTCTTAGTCGTTGTCCAACTCTCTGAAGCATAACAAGTCATTGTGAAGATCATGGCCTGGATTAGGAGCACCTTAGTCTCTAGACTGCCATCGTTGCTTTTCAGCTCTCTGGAGATTTCTCTGACAATCCATTTCCCAATACAATTTGTCTTTTGATTTCCTAACTATTGATGCTAAGAGTGTTGTTTGTGAAACCAGACAAGCTTTAATTTTTAACAACCACAATATCTTCTCCATCTATCATGATGTTGCCAATCAGCCCATTCGTGAGAATCTTTACTTCTTGCTGCTGAGCTTCAACCCAGATTGAAAACTACAGACCTTGACATCTGCAGCAAGCACTACGGATCTTCTTCAATTTCAGTAAGAAAGATTGTATCTTCTCCATATGATAGGATACACAGATAAACTTGGCTCTGGAGTCAGAGCTTGTGGGTAGGTGGGTTGATTTCTAGATTCTCAATTCTATTCCATTGATGTATGTGTCTGTCAGGTTACTTATGCTGTGGAGGAGTATTGATATCAGGGAGAGCTACGTTTTCCACTTCAATTCTATTTCTCAGAGGATCTATGCTAATTCTATTTCCTTTAAAAAACACACATTAAAACCCTTATCACTTACTTTTTCTATATCTTTGAAGAATGAGTTTAGTATCTGTTTTAGGATTGCATTGGATATGTGGAGAGCTTTTAGTAGGATTTTCATTTTCACAAAGTTCAATTTTCCTATTCATGAACAGGGTACAATTTTTTTTTCATTTAGTCAGGTCTATTATTGTTTATTGTAGTATTGTTTTATAGTTTTTCCTATGAAAGACATGTATTTCTTTTGTTGTTGTTCTAATATGCCACCAAGTCACCTTTGCCTTATTGAAACCTGATGTAAAGCAGCTCTGAACCCTGCCCTATCTTAAGCCAATCTCATTGTCTCTGACACATCTACTCCAATTAACATGGTCTTCTTTTTCTGCATTGTCCCTCCACCCTTCCAAGCATGATGTCCTTCTCCTAGGACTGGTCCTTCTTGGCCACATACCCAAAGTATGTGAGATGGAGCTTCAAAATCTTTGTCTGAAAAACAAACCCAAAACCATACACTTTTGTTTCACCCTTTCCATTACAGACTTGGTTGTTCTCTTGGGAGTCCATGGCGTACTCAAAGCTCTTCTCTTGAATCACAACTAAAGGCATCAATTCTTTTTCTGTTCTCTTTAACCATTGTCCAGCTGTCTGATGTTTAGCAAATAATTGTTAAGACCACAGCTTGAATCAGGTACACCTTATTCCGTAGACTAACATAATTATTTTTTAACACTTTGGAGAGGTTCCCCACAGCAACATGCCTTTTGATTTCCTGACTGCTGTTGCTGAAATCCTTGACTGTGGAGCTGAGTAAGCTGTAATTGTTAACAACCTCAATTTATTCTCCATCAATCCTGGTGCTGCCAATTGGCCCAGTGGTGAGAATCTTTGTCTTCTTGAAGTTGAGCTTCAACACATATTAAAAACTACAGTCTTTGACTTTTTTCAGCAAACACTTCAGGTGCTCCTCAGTTTTCGTAAGCAAGGTTGTTCCATCTGCACATCACAGGTTGTTGATGAGTCTTTCTCCAATTCTGATGCCCCTTTCCTTCTCACAAAATGCAGCCTCCCAAACGATCTATCCCATGTACAGACTGAAGAGAAATGAAAACAAGATGCATCCCTGACACACTCCTTTCTTGATTTTGAACCATGCAGTGTTTCCTTTCCCTGTTCTGAGGACTGCTTTCTGGTCCAAGACAGGTTTCACATAAGCACAATCAAGTGTTCTGGGATTGCTATTCTTCTCATGATTGACCACAATTTGTTGAGTTCCTTACAGTCAATTGCCTTTGAATAGTCAATGACACACAGGTAGACATTCCTCTTTACTTTCAGGCAAGATCTATTGGACATTGGTGATAATGTCTCTAGTGCCACTACCTCTTCTAAACACCTTGTATTTTTTATGTCTCTGTTAATGTATTGTTTCAGTTGTTTTTGGATAATCTTCAGCAGAATTTTGCTTGCATGGGATAGTAGTGATATTGTGAAATAATTTCCAAACTCTATTGGTTCATATTTCTTTTCTTTTTTGGAATGGGAATAAATATAGATCTCTTCCAGCCAGTTGGCTTGGTCACTGCCCTCTATATTTCTTAGCACAATCGGTGAACACATCCAGGAGAGCACTTGTTTGTTGAAATATGTCTATTGGTATTCTATCATTTTTAGGGCCTTGTTTTAAACCAATTCCTCAGAGCAGCTTGAACTTCCTCCTTCATCTCAATTGCCTCTTGATCATATGTGGTTTCATGAAATTCTTCTGTGTTGGTCAATAATTTTTTGGTACAATAACTCTGTGTCCTCTTTTTTCCACTTTTGATGCTTCCTGGATTATTAAATATTTTGCCCATAGCAAATTTGAATTTGAATTTGTTCTTTAATTCCTTCAGCTTGAGAAATGCAGAGTGAGTTTTGCTCTCCTGATTTTTTTGCATTAAAATTAATAATAAAAAAGAAAATAAGAGATCAAATATGTACCTTTCAAAAAATACACAATAGGAGATAATCAGTACAAAATAAAGAAATTAAAGAAAGAGGAGACACAAAGAGGAGGTAAATACACCCTTTTACACAGATAATACTGCAATGTACCGATAATGGCATATGTATCATAATTAACAATCTGGAACAAGAGGTTTTGCATTACGAAGCAAATTGTGGGAGGGAGAAAAATGTGCATCAATGAATGAATGAAAATCCAAACTTTCTGTATATTTTCATTAAAATCACAATAAAAAAATTGGGCAAAAGATTGAAAAAAAAAAGAAGCGAGATGGTTAAGATATCATCATGTGTGCTTTAGACATTTTGTCTGGAGGAATCAGTTCTGGAAAAAGGACATTCTGCTTTGTAAAGCAGCGCATCAGTGAAAAAAGGAACATTCTTGTCAAATGTTCTTCCTGGCTGTGTCTGATCTCTGCTTTGTGGACTATCTTAACTTGTTCCTCTATCTTCTGTATTCTTATAAATGAAAAGGCACATCTGAAGGTTTGACCTAATTTTGGATATTTGGTTAAGAATGCGTCATAGCTGTCAGGGGGAGCAAGAGGCTGGAAGACACACATTGACTGTCTTAGTAGAGAAACTCAGGCTGATCAGATGATAACAACCTGATTCTTTCTTAATGAGATTGTTTCTTCTCTCACAACCAATGAGAGACATATGTATCACCAAGAAGCTATTTGCACATTTCATTATTATACTTTGCTTTGTCTTCCCACACTGCCTAGGAAACCTATTCTGTTCCTTAAGCTCTGTTTTATTTCCTTTCCTTTGGCTTGTCAGTGTCCTAGTGTAATCAATATTTAGAGTCTCTTCAGACATCCATCTCTGTCTTTTCTTCCTTCTCTGTCTTTGTAATGACTATTTTCATTCTTAATGGATGACTTTTTTTATGGATGATATTCTTGATATCCTTCTACAGTGCATCTGGTCTTCATTTATTATCATTCAAGGTCTCAAACCTGATCCTGAGATGGTTTTGCGATTCAGGTGAGATAGATTCTAGCTCAGGTTTGGGTTCCTGAGTATTTGATTTAACCTTCTCTAGCTTTAGTTTAAACTTGCATATGAGTAGCTGATGGTCTGTTCCACAATCAGCAACTGGCCTAGATTTCACAGCTGATACTGAGCTTCTCTGAGAATTATTTCCACAGATATAATAAATCCAATTCATGTGCATCCCATCAGGTGAAATCCATATGAATAGTTCTCCATTATGCTTATTATAAACTGTATTTGCATTAAATAAATGACTGATTGTATACAATTATACTTTTTTATCTCTAGTTTCATTCTGTTTCCCAGTACATGTTTTCTGACTAGTGATCCTTCTTCCTTATTCCCAACTTTCAGTCACCAATTATTGATGCATCTTGGTTACATGTTTGATCTATTTCTGACTGCAAGTTTTTGTAGAAATCATCAATTTCCTCCTTTTTTGTTCTGGTTGTTGTTGCATATATTTGAATGATAGAGGTATTCAACAAACTTTCTTCATGTGTATGGATATTATCTTGTCATTCACAACATAGCATTTAAAAATGGATCTATATATATGACCTTTTAAACTATGAAATTATGTATCTCTAGTTAGGTTTTCCCAAGTATTTCATCTTATAATTGGATATTGTAAATGGTATGGGTTATTGATTTTTTTTGTAGTTTCCTCTTCCATGTTTTCCTTGTATCTGTAAAAGAATCTCCCTGACTTTTTAGGATCTTGTATCCTGCCACTGTACTAACTTGCTCTACCAGGTTTATCAGATTTTTTATTTTGGTCTTTGGGGGTTTTGTGTACACTATGATGTTTATACAGTCATTGAACCAAAAGGAATT
>NW_006399869.1:5247516-5251403 GCF_000299155.1 Elephantulus edwardii | reverse complement strand
GGTCGCTATGAGTTGGAAACGACTCGACGGCACATAACAACAACAACAGTACTGTGTCAGTTGTACCCTCTGTATATTGTAATGATTTTGTTAAAAAATTGTACTTCTTTTTATTTGACTCTTCCATTATTTGTAGCTTTCTCAATCCAGTTCATATAACTTCACATCAATATATTTCGTCTGTCTCTTTGTCTCTGGGGTCTTTAACGTGATCTCGTTATTTTTCAGAGATTTGCCTTGATTTTTTTTTATAATGTTTTAACCTTCATATTGCTTCATTTGACATTATGTATAGTTCTTGTTTTGTGCGAGTTAGTGTAGTTTCTGTTGTGTCTGCATAGATTGTTTTCAGTTCCTTATCTTTTGATGCTATTCATAGAATTAGAGACTTAAGTGTCACTCTGATTTGGCTTTTCAGTGGTAATTTTCCTCACTTCCTCATCTATGGGCAGTTCTGTTCACCATTTCTTGTGACAAGCTTCTCCTCTAGTTGTCCTAGCAGTAGTAGGTAGTTAGGGTGTCTCTTTTTGCCCAGCTGTGGTAGACTCACATCTTTGTCCTATCCTGTAGTTTAATGGGAAACAATGGTTTTCCACCAAAATAGCATTGTCCCAAGAATGCTGTTGGGATAGCTTTCTAGTTTTCTCATCATATCTCAGTTGGTGCTAGTAGCTGGTATATGTGTCTCCACTCCTGGTGCTAGTTAGAATGGGACAGTTACTGCCTGAATAAAGAATGGACCAGGGAAAGTGACAAGTACCTGGCAGTGCTGCCTGGGATATTTTACTGCCAACTCAGTGGGTGCTAATGGCCTGCAAATCTGTCTTTTCTCTTGTGGCTGAATATAGATATCCCATATGATTTGGCTATACCACTATTAGGGATATTCCCTGAGGAAAGTAGTATTAAGATACAAACAGAGATGTGTAAACCCAGGTCATAGCATGCTTGGAAAGGTGGCGGGATTTTGAATAATAGGAAGAGCTTCAATGAGGTGGAATTACACAGTGACTGGAATAATTGGCTTGAGTGTATCAGAGATTGATACAATAACACAGGGTAGGAGAGGGTTCATATATGTTGTTCAATGGGTAACTATGAGTTATACTTTACTTAATAGCACCTAATAACAGCAACATATTCATAGCAGTGTTATCTGCAATAGCAGTGAAATGGAAACAGACTATGTCAATCAAAAAATGAATGGATTGAGAAATTATGGTACATTCACACAATGGAATACTAAGTAGCACTAAGAAACAGTGGTTTTGTAAAATACTGCATTAAATGGTTTATTAAAATACTATATTAAATGCTCTAGAGAGCATTATGCTGAATGAAATAACTTGGTATCATAAAGACAAATACTGCACCATTATTATGGAAATAGAAGGATCAGGAGCAAGACGTGTTTAGATGTTCAAAATGGGAAGGGGAAAGGGATAAAGATGTGGGGAAAAGGGAAGGTAAAAATCAGTAGGATAGTAGCAGTTAGTGGGGGGATGAGAAGATGAAGGAATAGGAGAGATTCAAGGGAACTAAAAAATATGAGGTTATGACTGGCATAGATCATAGTAATTTATTATAAAAATACAGTGCATATGAATGGTTGTATAAAAAACACAATGTATATGAATAAAACAGAATATAGTGGATGGATAGTGCAGAAAGAGGAAGACCCACGATGAGATGGACTGACTCAGTGACTGAAGAAATGGGATTAAGTCAGTTGGAGACAATGAGACTGACTCAGGATAGGGCAGATATCAGAGCTAATGTCATACACAGTTGCTATTAGCCTTAGGTGACTTAATGGTGCATAACAACAACAACTGAAAGAACATCTAAAACATAATGTGCATGTATGAAATACAAGGTATATGAGTGATTGTATGCAAATTAATATATATGTAAAAAATATCTTTGAGGAAGACAACAGAGTGAGCTTACAAATATAAAGCAATGAAATTCAAAAGGACTTAGAGAAATAAAGTCCACACGGATATGGAACATTTTCATTTCCCAAAACTGCTCTGCCATTTTAAACAACAAACTGACAGTCTTGTTAAATGATTGTATTCTACTATTCCTGATTACTTGAGTTTAGGAAAAATAAGCTTCTTTATTCTTTGTAAAATTTTGACTTAGCTGTATTTTTATTTCTTATGATAGTTAATTTTTAGGATGGAAGACTATTACTAAATCTATAAATAACTTCTAAATCAATTACGTGTTACTATTTAGTGGATTCAGATTCATGGCAACCAATATAATACAGATAACATAGTATTATCTATATAAAATGGTTCATTACAGCCATAATTTCACATCTTCATCAAATGTATAATAAGATACCTGTGTTTGAAAATTATAGTCTTTCAAGTTTAATCAAGATAGATTATTTTAAGTACTTTCTATGCAAATGATTTGGAAAGTTCATGCAGTAAATAGATAGGATCTATGTATACAGAAATACTTAAATCTATGTATTTTAAGGAATTGATTGTGATGGATAATTTCATGTTTAAATCTGCTCGTCAATTATTTTCAAAGTTTTGGCACACATTGACTTAATTATCCCTGGCAGAGACTGCCAGAGGAATGTCTATCTGTGTTTCATCGACTATGCAAAGGATTTTGACTGTGTAGATCACAACAAATTGTGGTTAACATTAAGGAAAAAGGGAATCCCAGAACACCTGACAATACTCATGTAAAACCTATACTCACACAGGGAAGCAGTCCTCAGAACAGAGCAAGGAAACAATGCATGGGTCAAAATCATAAAAGGAGTGTGTCAGGGATGTGTTCTGTCTCCAAACCTTTTCAATCCATGTATAGAATATATCATTTTAAGCTGGGATTTATAAAGAGGATGGTGGCATCAGGATTAGAGGAAGAATCTTCAACAGTCTATGTATGCAGATGACACAACCTTGCTTGCTGAAAATGAGACAGACCTGAAACACTTGTTGCAGAAGGTCAAGGACTGCATTCTTTATTATGAATTGAAGCTCAACATCAAGAAGACAAAGATTCTCACCCCTGGGCCAATTAACAGCATAGATGGAAAAGAGATTAAGGTTGTTAACAATTATAGTTTACTTGGCTCCACAATCAGCACTCTAGGCACCAGCAGGAAGGAAATCAAAACATGAATTGCACTGGGAAAATCTGTTAGGGACCTTTCCAGAGTGCTGAGAAGCAATTTTGTCAGTCTAAAGACTAAGATGTGCCTGATCCAGGCCCTGGTCTTTGCAATTACTTGCCATGCATCAGTGAGCTGAGCAATGACTAAGAATGACAGAAGACTATTCTCTTCTTAAAAAAAAACCCACAAAACAAAAAAAAAAAGAATGACAGAAGAATTGATGTTTTGGGGTTGTGGTGCTTTAGAAAAGTCTTGAACATGCAATGAACCAACAAGAACACAAATAAGTCTGTTTTGGAAAGTGTGAAACCAAGTGTCTCCTTGAAGGCTAGGATTTTAAATTCCATCTCACATACTTTGGGCACATAGCTAGAAGGGACTGGTCCCTGGAGAAGGACATCATGCTTGGAAGGGAAGAGGGACAGCACAAGATAGGAAGACCCCCAAATGACATGTATTGATACAGTAACTGAGGAGGCAATGAGAGTAGATATGTTGGTGACAGTGAGTCTGGCCCAGGATAGGGCAAGCTTCAGAGCAGTTGTAGACAGTGTTGCTATGAGTAGCAAGTGACTTGACAGCACATAACAACAAAACAGTACTTGGAGCAGGAAGTAGTTGTCAAAACAGACCAAGGAAACACTACATGGTTCAAAATTAGGAAAGGTGTACTCCAGGGATGCATCCTATTTCCATACTATATATAGTAAATAGTATATAGTATATGATATATTCT
>NW_006399869.1:5244022-5246883 GCF_000299155.1 Elephantulus edwardii | reverse complement strand
GTTTTTTGATTTCCTGGATACTGGTGCCAAGAGTGTTGACTGTGGAGCCGAGCAAACTGAAGCTGTGAACAATCTCAATCTCTTTGCCATCCATTCTGATGCTACCGATTGGTCCAGTGGTGAGAATTTTTTGTCTTCTTGACACTGAGCCTCAGTCATATATATTAAGTCATTTGGGGGACTCAGTTATGAAAGGAGGAATGTGGCATCAGATTTGGAGAAAGACTCACTCGTTGACAACTTGCGTTATGCAGATTACACAACCCTGCTTGCTGCAATTGAGGAGGACCTGAGGCATTTGAAGTAGAAGTCAAGGACTGCAGCTCTCACTATAGCTTGAAGTTCAACATTAAGAAAACAAAGATTCACACCATGTGGCCAATTGGCAGCATCATGATAGATGGAAAAAAGATTGAGATTGTTAACAACTTCAGTTTGCTTGGCTCCGCAATCAAGACTCTTGTACCACCAGCAGGCAGGAAATAAAACGACAATAGCTTTGGGAAAAATCTGCTGCCAGGGCTCTCTCCAGAGTACTGAAGAGTAATGATGTCAGTCTAGGGACAAAAGTATGCACGATCCAGGAATAGTCCTTGTGATTCTTTCATTAGAGAGTTGGATAATAACTAAGAAAGACAGAAGAAGAATCAATGCCTTATGTTGTTGTGATGGAGAAGAGTATTGAATATTCCATGGACTGCCAAGAGAAAAAACAGATATGTCTTGGAGATGGTGAAACCAGGCTGCTCCTTGGAGGCAAAGATTTTGAAGCTCCATCTGAGATAATTTAAGCATTTTGCTAGGAGGGACCAGCTTTAGAGAAGGTTATCTTACTTAGGTATATTACTTGGGTTGAGGAACAACACAAGAAAGGAGGATGTTGGATACGATGAATTGGCTTATTGATTGGTATAATAGGGGTAGGTGTGTCTGAGACAATGAAATGGCTTGAGATCGAGCTAGGTTCAGAGCTATTGTACATAGGGTACCTAGGAGTCTAAAGTGACTTGACAGCATATAATATCTCTAACAGCAATGTAATATAATGTAATCATCTCCACTATGTATTCTGAAATTCTTAAACCAATTATTCAAAGAGTGTGGGAGTTTGATCGACCTCCAGTCTATCAGTTCATACTCCAAATTTCACTCTCCCTACTTATCTTCCTTCTGTTCTTGTTTTTCTTTCACTCTCTCTTTCTCACTTCCTATTTTTATTCCTTCCCTCTATATCACCACCTTATATGATTAAAGACTATTTAAAAGAAAAACAAAAAAATGCACAGGAAAGTTTCATTTTCACAAAATGGTAATATTAAACATATTATTGTTGTTGTTATGTGCTTTTGAGTCCCCTGTGACTCATAGCGACCCTATGGACAATAGCCCTGAAACCTGCTCTATCCTGTACCAAACATATTGTCCTAATACACCTACATTCATTAGCCCAGTGACTGAATCAATCCATCTCATCGAGAGTCTTCCTCTCTTGCACTGTCCCTCCACCCTTCCAAGTATGACATCCCACTCTAAGGACTCGTCTCTCCTTGCAACATGCCAAAAGTATGTCAGATGAAGCCTCTGAATCCTTGCCTCCAAGGAGCAGCCTGGTTTCACCCTCTCCAGTACAAACCTGTTTGTTCTTCCTTAAGTTCCTAGTATATTCAATACTCTTCTCCAGCACTACAGCTCAAAGGCATACGTTCCCTTTCTATCATCCCTAGTCACTGTATAGATTTCTGACGCATAGGAATTAATTGCAAAGACTGGATCAGAAACACTTTAGTCGCCTGATTGACGTTGCTCTTCCATACTCTGGAGAAGTTCCCAACAGCAGACTTTCCCATGGCAATTCGTCTTTTAATTTCCTGGCTGCTAGTACCGAAAGTATTGATTGTGGAGACAAGCAAACTAAAGCTGTTAACAATCTCAATCACTTCACCATCTATTATGAAGCTGCCAATTGGTCCTGTGGTGAAAAATCTTTGTTTTCTTGATGCTGAGCTTTAGTTCATATTTAAGGGTACAGTCTTTAAGATTCTGTGTCAAGCACTTCAGGTCTTCTTCAGTTTCAGCAATCAGGGTTGTGTCATCTGTGCAACACAGATTGTTGATAAATCTTCCTCCAATCATGATGTCACATTTATTATCCTAGATCCTAGTCTCCCATATTATTTATTCAGAATATAGATTAAAAAGATATGACAATAGGACATATCCCTGGCATACACCCTTCCCAATTTTGAACCATGAAATATTTTCTTGCTCTATACTGATGCTTGCCTTCTGGTCCAAGTATAGCTTTCACACAAGCACAATCACGATCAAGTGTTCTGGGATTCCCATTCTCTCAGAGTCCACCACAGTTTGTTGTGATCACACAGTCAAATGCCTTTGCATAAAGAATGAAACACAGACATTCCTCTGGTACTTTCTGCTTTCAACCAAGATACATCCAATATTAGTTGTAATATCCCTTTTACCATAACAGCCTCTTCTAAATTCAGCATGCATTTCTTGCAGTTCTCTGCTAATGTGCTTTTCCAGTAGTTTTCAGATAGTTTCAGCAGAATTTTACTTGCATGTGATATTAATGATATATATCCTCATTAATTAATTAATTACCAATTTTCTTTAGGTCAGTGACACCATACTTTTTTAAATATTTCACATTATTAATATAACACCAACATAATAGTATAAATAAAAATTTCCCACTGTTCATTTCATCTATTTGCAAGCTTATATAAAATAAAATATTCTTTTAAACAAATACAGTCCTACTTAGTAATAAATTCATGGCAATCTTCACTGTATCTTTAAGCCATATTTTTCAATAAATATATGAATAATAATTTGTT
>NW_006399869.1:5229943-5240448 GCF_000299155.1 Elephantulus edwardii | reverse complement strand
TGCCAAAGGGGCCCTTTAGAGTAGTGAGAGAAGATCTTCACCCTGAAACCTACAGCGTCCCTTTTCAGGAGGAAGTATCTAAGAGAATATACCATCGCCTTTTCCTTATGAATCTGGGTGAAGTCTCTCTCAGGGAGGAGTGATGAGGAATGGCACAGGACACAATGACAAAGGAGATTAATGAGAACTGGCTTTGACAAGCACTGTGGCAATGGGACAAGTAAAACAGACTTTCAAGGTGCGGGGAAGAGGAGCGAACTGGGGGGGGAGGGTAGAGAAAATAGTGGAACAATAAATGAATGGAAACCGAAAATCTCTGTAAATGTTCATTAAAATTAATAAAATGTAATAAAAAGTATGCCTTTTCAATTAGATAAAAATAATGCTTATTAGAAATGTGGTGGTTCTGTGGAATTAAACACCACTGTCTTCTATATTAACAGTGATGTTTTTAGTAGATACTGTCAAGTCAAATAGGAGGTATAGTGAACTTACAGAAACAGATTGAAACCTTCCCTTATGATGCCATAATAAAAAATCTCTGACAAAACTGAGTTCTTTATTATAGTCACTATGTCAATATATCTCATTTAGAGTCATCCTATTTTTTTGGCTAACCCTCTACCATTCCAACATGATGTCTTCTTCCAAGGAATCATGTCTTTACTAGGTGTCATTGAGTGAACTGCTACTCATAGCAACTCTATGAACAATGGGTCTGAAACTTCCTCTGTCCTGAAATATCCTCATGATCTCTGTTATGTTCAAGTCCTTTGTGATAATTACTTTAAAAATCTATCTTTTAGAGAAAAACATTATCTTAAAGGGGAATTATTCTAAAACAAGTGTAACTCATATCACCCCTATGAACAACAGTCCTGAACTCCTTCCTATCTTCTGCCATGCATACCATTTCTAACATACTTGAGCTTATTGCTGCAGTCACTGTGTCAGTCCATCTGGTTGAGAGTTTTCTTCTCCCTGGCCAACCCCCCCCCACACACACACATCTTTCCAATAATTATGTACCTTTCCAAGGACTAGCCTCTCCTAACAACAAATATTTCTTGGGGGGGAAATGCAGCCAAATATGTTTTTGTGTGTAAAAATGTAAATCTTCATCACTCATACTTTGGGTCTTCTCCTAGGAATAAAACTGCATATTGTTGCTATTGTTGGTACAGTAGACTTGGAACCAACCCACAGCTGACCTTCCAGATTCAGAGGCAGTTAGTCTCATGGCAGGATACTGCCTATGTTTCTTCCATGGAGCAGCTTGTGGATTCAAATCACATGACTTCAGAATTGAAGTACAGTTCATAAATAACAAGGTACGCTGCCTCCTCTTAGCAATGAAAATCACATCCCATTGCCATGATCAATAGTCATTGACATCTGAGATTCTAATTCCACTCAGTTTAAAGGTGACTGTTTTAAAACGTGTTCCCTTAAATACATTCTCAATCTTATAATGGAATTATATTATACTCTGTTTCCTACATTCTAATTCACGTGGAACTTGAAGTTGTTGCTGCCTCCCCCCCACTACAAATGCAGAATTATCAAGGTGGATTTAGAAAAGACTATGAAGCTAGTGATGTAATTGTTGGTGTTATATGTATCCTAGTTAAAAGAAAAGACTACCAGAAGAACATCTGTTTGTGTTTTACTGAATATGCAAAGGCATTTGACTGTGTAGATCTTAACAAATTATGATTAACACTGAGAATGGGAGTTCCAGAATACTAGTTTATGCTTGTGTGAAACTTCTATTTAGACCTACTTTATGGTTTAAAATTAGGAAAAATGTGTGTCAGGGTTGAATGCTTTTTTCTATACCTATTTACTTTCTATACTAAGCAAATTATTTGATAATCTGGACTCTATGAAGGAAAAAGGTAGCATTAGGACTAGAAGGAGACTCATAAAAAAAAGATTTGTTATATGGATGACACATCCTTGCTTTCTCAAAGTGAAGAGGACTTGAAGCAATTTTTATACAAGGTTAAACATAGTTTGAATATGGATTGCATCTCAACACTAAAAAAACAAAAATCCTTGCCACTGGACTGATAGGCAGCATCATGATGGACACAGAAATGATTAGGGCTGTCAGTGATTTCATTTTACTTGTATCCACAAATAATTCTTATCATCAGCAATCAGGAGATCAGCAGACACATTGCACTGAAATAACCTGTAGTCAGAGAGTTCTCCAAATTACTGAAGAATAACGATGTCAGTTTGAGAACTAAAATGTGCCAGATTCAGGTCATGGTATTTTCAGTCACTTGCTATGCATGTGAGAGCTTTATAACAAGTAAGAATTAACGAAGAATTGATGAATTTGAACTGTGGTTCTGGAGAAGATCTCATGAACTGCCAAAAGAACAAATAGATATATCTTGGAGAATGTGCAGCTTGAGTATTCCTTGAAGGCAAAAATGATAAAGATTTGTCTCACATACTTTGGCATGATGCTAGGAGGGTTATTCCTTATAGAGGGACATCATGCTTGGGAAGCTGGTGAAAGAGAGAAAGATTCCTGACCAGGTGGTTTGAGATTGAGTGTGTCAGTGATTGTGACGATGGTGCAGGATAGAGAATTTTTTTTTTTTTTTTTAGGATAGAGAATTTTTGAGGTTGGTTCTTGATAGGGTTGCTAGGAGTCATACTTGAATCAGTGACACTTAATAACATAATTTCTTCATTCACATCTCATATTTTTGAGTCAAGTAAAATTCA
Source organism: Elephantulus edwardii (assembly GCF_000299155.1). Classification (NCBI taxonomy): domain Eukaryota; kingdom Metazoa; phylum Chordata; class Mammalia; order Macroscelidea; family Macroscelididae; genus Elephantulus; species Elephantulus edwardii. The sequence continues at coordinate 5,237,703 of NW_006399869.1, read as the reverse complement.
TAGTAAACCTATGAACGGCCAACCTGAAACTTGCCTTATCCTGTGGTTCCTTATCATATCTGAGACACTAGAACACATTGATGAAGTCACAGTGTCACACAATCTCATTGGACGTCTTCTCCTTCACTGATCCTCCATATCTCTAAGCATGATATCCCTTTCCAAGGAAAAGTCTTGTCTAACTACATGTCAAAATTATAAAAGATGAAGCTTCACCAACCATGTCTCTATGGAGAATTCTGCCTGCACTCTTTCTAGGATGTATCTGTTATTCTGGCAGTCCATGGGATATATTCAGTACTCTTTTCCAGCAGTACAACTCAAAGACATTGATTCTTCTGTCATCCTTACCCATTGTTCAGCTCTGATGCATAACAGGTTCTTGAGAAGACCAAAGACTGAATCAAGCATGCCTTAGGCTGCAAACTGACATCATTGTTTTTCAGTATTTTGAAAAGATCTCTGGTTGCAGATTTGCCCAGTGCGGTATATATGATTTCCTAACTGCTGGAACAAAGTGTACTGATTTTTGATCCAAGCAAGAAGAAATCATTGACAACTTTCATGTTATCTTCATCCATCATAATGTTGACTGTTGGACCTGTGCTAAAGGTCTTTGTTGTCTTTCTGTTGATATGTAATCCAGTCCAAAGGTCTTTGATCTTCTGCAGCAAGCATTTCATATCTTCCTCACTTTCAGAAAGCAAAGTTGTGTCATCAGCATAACATAGGTTGTTGCTGAGTCTTCCTCCAGTCTTAATACTAAACTCTTTTTTATAAAGTCCAGCTCCATTAATTATTCAGCCTATAGATTGAACGGGTATGGAGAAAGAATGCAACCACGCAGTGTTCTTGTGTTCTTTTCCAGAATAGTTTCTTGGTCTAGGTATAGATGCTGTATGAGCACAATTAAGTGTTCTGGGAGTCTCATTCTTTCCAATGTGAGCCAAAAATTTTTATGGTCCATGCAATCGAATGCCTTTGCCTTGTTAATAAAACACAAATACACCTTCTTGTATCCTCGACTTTCAGCTATGACCATCTGATGTCTGTAGTGATATCCTTTGTACTATGACCTTTTCTAAAATTAGCTTGCATTTCTTGTGTTTCCTTGTAAATGTGCTTTTCTAGTCACTTTTGAATGATCTTCAACAACATTTTGCTTGCATGAGATAGTAATGATATTTTTCAATAGTCTCCACATTTTGTTGGACCATCTTTCTTGGGAATGGGGACAAAATTGGATCTCTTCTAGTTAGTCAGCCAGGTAGCTGTCCTCAAAATTGCTTTGCATTCTCTGGCAAGCACATCCAGGGCTGCATCTGTTGGTTTACACATGTCAATTTATATTCCATTGATTCCTGCGGCCTTGTTGGATTTTGGACCCAGTAAAGCATTAGATTTGTGTTGAGATGAGAAGAGAGGTGTAAGAGGGCTATGGACGTGTCTGATCTTAATGAAATTGCTTGTTGTCAGAAATAATTGCCTGTTGCTACGTGGGCAAAGATCAGATATAGTCTTCTTTACATGGCCATCTTCACATGGTCATAATTCTTTTAACTCATTTTTTAAAAAAGACTCAAAGCAACCACAGAACTTGAAGCATTTGTTGCCAAATATCAATGAATGCAGTCTTCAGTATGGATTTTATATGAACACGTAGAATAAATGTCCTCATCACCTGGTCAATAAGCAGTGCCATTATAGCTCGAGAAAAGGTAATAGTTTCATCTTTTTTCATTTTACAATCAACAACATTAGCATCAGTGGCTGAGAAATCAAAAGATAAGTTGCAATGGGAAAAAGTGCTGTCAAAGACCTCTCCAGAGTACTAAATAACAATGATGTCATGCTAGAGGCTAAGGTGAATTTGATCCAGACCATGGTCTTTTCAGTAGCTTTCTATGCATCTAAGAGCTGAACAATGAATAAGGATGACAAAAGAATTGAAGCTTTTCTGCTGTGGTGTTGGGGAAGAATATTGTACATACCATGAAATCCAAAAGAACAAACACGTCTGTCCTGGACGTGGTGAAAACAGGCTTTTCCTTGGAGGTAAGGCTTTTGAAATTTCATCTCACATACTTTGAGCAGCTTGTAAGTAAGAGTCAGTCATTATAGAATGACATTATGCTTGGAAGGTTGTAGGGTCAGCACAGGAGAAGAAGATCATAGATTAAACGGACTGACACAGTGACTAGCAATGGAGTTAAGTATGTCAGAGACAGTGACACAAAATAAGACAAGATAGGACAAGGTTCTAATATGCAGTGAAAGACACTACAGATAGTCCTAACTCTCCAGGGCTCCAGCCCTGATAATTCTTCAGTAAGTTGGAGATACGTTCTAATACAAGTTGATTTTTAACCCTTATAACTTTCAGTTTCATTATTAGCATGATTTTTATATTTATGCATTGATGTGAAAATTATAACATGAGCAAATTTCATGCCACAGTATTGTATTTCTACATATTACCACTGATAAATACAAAAGGGGAAAAAAGTTATGGTCACAAGTATGAATCACCAGAACTCAAGTCTATCATAAATCAGGGAACACCTGTACACAAAAGGCACAAAAATGGACATCATTATCATTATAATTATTATAATTATAATTATTATTATTATTATTATTAAAGATGGTTCCTAGTTGGCCTTTCTAGTGGTTGGAATCTGCGAGCACTCTAAGGAAGAAAGATTGGCAATGTCCTCCCAAACAATGAAGTTTCAGAACCCTAAGTGAAGTTTGCCTATGAGTTAATGCCCACAAGAAGGCAATGTGTTGGGTGGGAATTCATTCATAGTCAAGTCCTGCCACAGTGCTAATCCATTTGCTAATTTATGTGTAGATATTCAATATTACACTAACTTACTTATCTGCTTATGTTTGGATGCTTGTGGGTCAGCTATGAGTTGGTTCTGTCTCAACCATAATGAATCTGAGGTTGGTTTTATTTTCCATTTTTTTGTTTGTCATTGGGCAACTAATAATAACCACAAAAATAAATCTGTATAGATATTTTACATTAAGTGAATAACCCCATTACAGTATTTGTAATCACACAGTGGAAAAATATGGAATGGAGTTATAACAAGGTCACACAATATTTCACTATGAGAACTAAGTGAACTTTAAAATATGAGGACCCTTGGACCACTTAATAATCAGTGCATTGATCATTTCTAGGACTGGCCATCTGATGGTATAATTTTAAAATTGCTGTCACTTTCCAACAGATGTACTCTGGTTCTCTGGAGGATGTGGCTAAGCAGTTCAACTGTATTTGGAGAGATTATAGTAATCAAATGTCCCAATGATATAAAATCATTCTGTGGAATTGTAGAGTAGCTACTATAATAGTAGACTCTCACTGAGAAGAGCTTCTTTGAGTTGGAAGGACATAAGCAACTTCAGAATAAAAATAAAAAGCTTCAAGACCCCCAAAAGGTCTAAAGTTTCCTGTAGAATACTGCTCTAATCCAGTTTCTACCTTCTTAACTTTTTTCCCCCCGGATTTACATTTCTTTTACATAAAATCATAAGCCTGTAGAATTTACACAATTACCAGATTCTACTGAAAAAAGCCATGATGGGTGGTAGGTGTTTCTTAAATTTCCTACAGTCAACCAAAGAGATTCTGATTCAGACAAATTAGATGATAGCCAAGCAAATGCACTTATCAAGCATCACAGGTATTCCCAATGCCAATAGAGTGATTCATAATTGTGTAACATTCATTATATTAATTGCTGTATTTGTTTAAAAATATATTAACCACAAAGCATATGAATTTAAAAATGCACACTAAGGCACAACGGAGTGTCCATTAGTGATTATGGTATTTCTCTGATGAAATTAATAGTGGAGATTTAGAGCCTAAGTATTGGTATTATTCTTTACCTAATAGGGTCAGGTACAATTACATTTATGTGCATAGTCATTTTTACAGGTGCAGGGTTCAGAAAAAAAGAGCTGACACTATAAAGTACCACTAGGAAAATATATTTTGTAGTTTAAAAGTTTTAAAATCTGTTATTCCCAGTTTGAGATTAAATTGTTGATTGGTGGCGTTAAAAATGCATACCTCTAATTTGTGGCTTGGGGTTTAGTAGTAGGTCATATTTAGTGTAGATGAGACCTAAAACAATCTTTTAAGGCACAGAGGAGCTGCTACACACAAGAAAAATTGCAGACATTTACATTTCTCTTTGGGCTTTTGCTATTTTCCAAGAGAAGGAGTAAACTTGTTACTATTTTCCAGAGGAGGGAATTAGCCCCCAAATGGATAAACTATGTACAGTTTCATGCTAAAAATGATCATAATTTATTCCTTAAAACCTGATTAAATTATATGTGTGTGCCACTGAACATCTACAATATATTCTGTTAAATAGGACATTATATTATCAAGGCATGTAAATAGCACTTTAAAACCAACAGGAGCCTGCTCTCAGTTGTTCTTGGAATCCAGTGTAGCTGATGGATCTGGTGGCAGTTGGAGGAAAGGATGCCAGCATCAGAAATAGCAGAGGGCACTGACTACCTGAGAACCATTGGCCAGAAGAATGCCCTTTCCCTCACTTGTCTGTATCCAACGTGTAGTCGAGTGCTGCAAAAGACTGGATTTGGAAACTATATGGGGGAAATAAAAAAACAAGGAGTGCAGTTTTCCTAGCTGACCCTCTAGTGGGTTTATACAGGAGGATTTGTCCATCCTATCTCCCATGGAAGAGCCTGTGGATTCAAACCTCATGCTTTCAGGATTGCAGCACAGCTTCTTACCACTAAGTTACCAATGCTCCCTTTTAAACTTACAGTCACAAATATTATAGAATCACTCATGTATGAGTGCTTGGAAATTATTCAAACGTAAATTTAAAAATGCACACTTTTATAAGAACTAGATAAAAATATTTCAAGATAGAGCAGAGAATGAGTTGTATTGTAATTTAAAGACTTGCTTTTTAAGGAAATATAATGTTTAATATATATTTTCATACATATTTGAATTTTTCTTCTATGTGCTTCTCAATTACACTGAAAGAAAGCTAGAATAAAATCTCTTTAGAAACTGTACTATCAGAGATTATTCAATGTGGATTTTGTAACCGTTGACTTCGACTTTCATTATGTGGCTGTTATTAAGTGCAACTCATAGAGAAAATAGTTACAAAAGATTTTAACTCTATCCTATTTTACACCATCCTCAACATCCCTGACACATTTGCGGTAGACACTGCATCACTCATCTCATTTAAGGTCTTCCTTTCTTCACTGATCCTCCACCTTTCCAAGAATGATGTCCTCCTTCAAGGAATACTCTCTCTCAGCAATATTTCTAAAATATGTAAGGCGAAGCTTTATCAACTTTGTTTCCAAGGAACATTCTGGTTGCAATTGCTTCAGCACATATTTGTTTGTTCTTTTGGCAGTTCATGGGATATTCAGCACTCTTCTCCAACGCCACAACTTAAATGCAGCAATTCTTAATCCATCTTCATTCATTATCCAGCTAACAAATGCATAGCAGGTGATTGGAAAGACTGTGTTCTGAATCTGGCACATCTTGGACTGACATTATTGCTCTTCAGGCCTAGGAGAGATCTCTGGGAAGAGAATTTCCTAATGTTATATTTGTACACAAAGGATTGAAGACCAGAAGAATTGTAGTTTGACATCAAATATACCACTTATGAAGACAGCAATAGATCATTACTAAGAGGAGAATGAAAAGAACAAAGTGAATGACTATGAAAATTGCAGTAGACAATGAAAGAATTATTTTTTTTTTCATTTCAAAGAAAAAAGCAAACTGGGGTGCAGTGAGGAAAATGAATGAATGGAAATCCAAATTATAATCTTTCATTAAAATCTCAATAAAATAATTAAAAAAAATCTGTAGACCATCAAAGAGTTAAAGTGAAGAGAAAATAAATTGAAGGAAATAAAGACAAGCAAAATACTTCAAAATGCTTCTCAAAAAAACAAAACAAAAACAGCAGCCAAGTAGTATAATGGAATGTGCAAAGAGCTGGTGCTGGAGAATAACGAAGGAAAATTTTGTTCTACATTTCTTAAATGGAAAGAACTGGAACACAGCTCCAAACACTGAGTTGGCATACTTAGATACATACCCAGGAAGGATGATAAAAATATAGAGTACTTGCTGACAATGTGATTAAGGTAATTAACACCATTTGGGTGGAAATACACAAACAATGTTGTGTAGACAACCAAGTAGGGAATTGGTCGATTTGACACGTCGCCAATTTTGTTGTTGTTGTTATGTGCTGTTGAGTCATTTGTGACTCATAACGGTCCTATGTACAAAAGCCGTGGATGCTGTTCTATACTGTGCCAACCTTGCCATTTCCGACACACTCATTCCCACCACCCCACTCACAGAGCCTATCCATATCATAAAGGGTCTTCCTCTCCTGTGCTGTCCCTCCACTCTCCCAAATGTGATGTCCCTATCCAAGGACCAATCTCTCCTTGCAATATGCCCAAAGTATGTCAGATAAAGCTTCAGAACCCTTGACTCCAAAGAGCATTCATTCTGGCTTCACCCTCTCCAGGACAAATCTGTTTGTTCTCCTAGCAGTCCATGGTATATTCAACACTCTTCTCCAGCACGACAGATGAAAAGCATCAAATTATCTTTTTATCATCTGTCAATTTTTATCAACTGTCCAACTCTCTGATATATAGCACGTGATTGCAAACACTATACCCGAATCAGGAGTTGCACTTCAGTACTCTTGAGAGGTCCCTCACAGCTGACTTTCTCAATGCAATTCTTGATTTTGTGGCTGGTGGTACCAAGAGTGTTGACTATGGAATCAGGTAAACTAAAACTGTTAACTATCTCAATCTCTTCTCCATCCATACTGATGGTGCCAATTGGCCCAGTGGTGAGAATCTTTGTTTTCTTGATGTTCAGCTTCAGTCCATATAGGAGGCTGCAGTCCTTGATCTTCTGCTGCAAGTGCTTCAGGTCCTCCTCGGTTTCAGCAAGCATGGTTGTGTCATCTGCATAACATAGGTTGTTGATGATTCTTCCACCAATCCTGATGCCACATTCCTCCTTGTATAGTCCAGCATCTCAGATATCTGTTTTGCATACAGATTGAAAATATATTGAGATAAAATACATTCCTGAAGGACCCCATGTAGTGTCACCTTCCTCTGTTCTGATGACTGCTTCTTGGTCCAAGTATAGGTTTCACATTAGCAAAACCAAATGTTCTGGGATTCCCATTATTCTCAGAGTCAACCATAGCTTGTTGTGATCCACACAATCAAAAGCGTTTGCATAGTCAATGAAGCACAGATAGATATTCTTCTGGTATTCTCTGCTTTTTGCCAAGATCCATCTAATATTAGCTATAATGTCCCTAATACCATGACCTCTACTAAATCCAGCCTGCACATCAGGCAGTTCTCTGTTGACATATTGTTCCAAACATTTTTGGATAATTTTCAGCAGAATCTTGCTTGCATTGATATTAGTGATATTGTTCGATAATTTCCACACTCTTTTGGAATTAGAACAAATATTGATCTTTCCCAGTCAGTTGGCCAGCTGGCTTTTCTCCAGATTTCCTGGCACAACTTAGTGTGCACATCCAGGGTAGCATCTGTTTGTTGAAATATGTCAATTGGTATGCCATCAACTCCTGGAGCCTTGTTTTTTTGCTAATTCCTTCAGAGAAACTTGAACTTCCTCCTTTATAACCACAGGTCTTGCTCAT
>NW_006399869.1:5225000-5227443 GCF_000299155.1 Elephantulus edwardii | reverse complement strand
TTTAACGTTCTGCCGAAATTATCCTTGATTATAGCAACTCGAGGTTTGAATTTGTTCTTCAGTTCCTTGAGCTTAAGATATGCTGAGCAAGTTCGGCCCTTTTGATTTTCCGACTCCAGCTCCTTGCACATTTCATTGTAATATTTTGCTTTGTCATCCCGTGCTGCCTTTTGAAATCTTCTATTCAACTCTTTAGGACTGTGAGTTAGGATCCATAATCTAAAGTTGAAGGTTCTATAAGCTTCGTTAAGAAGCTGTGCTGACAAAAAAATATATCCTGTTTCCAACCTGAATTATAATTTGTTAACTTTTCTAATGAACTCTATAATTATTAATATTTTGGGTGAATTCTATGTCCCCACTGCAACTGATTAGTGGATCTAATTGGTAGCATAGTGAGCTTAGAGTAATTTCTGACTTAATCAAATAAGATAAAGATGGACACTCTCCTACCATTAGTATTTATAAACTTAGAAACCCAACAAAGAGTGACTAGGAGTTGAAACTGACTCAGCAGTAGTGATTTTTGGTTACTTTTGTTGAGATTTACCTTTTCCCTATGTCTGGTGTTAACTGTTTTCTGAGATCCACTGTCTGCTTTACTTTCCTCTACTGTATCTGCACTTACTGTGCTTGCAATAGAAGTAAAACTAATCCTTAATTCTTAGGTAGCTTGATCTTTGTGCCATGAAGGGAAAATCCCTGAGGTTATTTTGGTGTTTCTGTCAACCAAGAAGCATGGAATGGATGATTTACATGGTTTCTGAAAGTAAAACATTCTGTTTCCAACCATAGCATTCATTCTCTTCACTCTATGACCTGTATTTTCCCTCTTACCCCTACAGCCTTCTAGGATACTCTATCTCAAGTGTTGAGAATTAAGGATAATGCTAAATTTTTACACATGGTGGTATTTCAGGCCATGACTGGTGGAAGTGTTTTAGGGGAAAAGAATTTTTCTCAGAGTGATCTAGAGGAGTAACAAGTAATATAAAATAATCATTTTTAAATTACATGATTTCACTTCTCTGAAGTTTACCCTTTGGCCAGGTGTATTTTAATCAGTAATTGGTTGGTGGTCTTCAGGATAACAATTGTCCAACATTTTCAGCTAAATGACAATGGTACACATCTGAGAATACTTTTAAAATATTTCCTTTGTAAAAATCTTTGGGGGAAAAGAAGAAAAGAACTTATTAGTTCATTTCTGAAGAGAATTATTTTAACAATGCAATAACATTGGAAGAAAATAGCCATTTAACCCCTTCTGCTGTCAGGGAGCTCTCCAGAGTGCTGAGAAGCAATCATGTTAGTTTGGAGATTAAGGTGTGCCTGATCTAGGCAATGGTCTTTGCAATTACTGGCTATGCATCAGAGAGCTAGACAATGACTAAGGATGGCACAAGAAGAATTGATACCACTGATTTATTGCTGGAGAAGAGTACTGACCATACCATGGACCACCAGGGTAAAAAATAGGTCTGTTTTGAAGAGGTTGAAACCAACTTTCTCCTTGGAGGCAAGGATTTTGAAGCTCCATCTCACATACTTTGGGCACACGGAGAAGAGGAACCAGTTATTGAAGAAGGACATTGTGCTTCGAAGTGTGGAGAGACAGGACAGGAAAGGAAGGCCCCAAATGAGTTGGATTGACATGATTACTGGGGCACTAGGATTAGGTGTGTCTGCGTTAGTGATACTAGCTCAGGATGTGCAGCATTAAGAACTATTGTATATAGAGTAGCTATAAGGCTTGATGGCATATAACAACAACGATATTAACTCTAGCAGATTCTAATTCCATAGCCCCTTTCACATGCTGGAGGGAAAGGAGAACAACAAAGGTATTATCCTACAAAGGCCTCACAGGAGTTGTTTTAATAGAATGGAATAGGGGCTGTTGATCTCATTTTCCAATAAACGTTCACAGCTCAATCTCACGGAATAGCTGTGTTTACCACCACTGATGTTTATAATCAGTGTTAACATAGCAAAATTGTACAGTCAGCCAGGCAGTCCTTTTCTTCTCTTGTTAAATAGGCTTGTTATTACTGTTTCCTCAATTTCCTAGAGGATTCATGTACATAATAATGTCAGCTGTTAAACTGGTGGGAATTGAACCTATTCTACATTTTGAAAGCATTAGCATGTGCCAACTTAGAAGCTACATAAATTAATGCTTTGCTTTCCACCTTTAAAAACTCCTAGCAGCTCTTAGCTCAATGTATGTGTGGTGATAGCATAGTACAAGCATTCTTGGCAATTATCAGCTTAATTAGATCATTACAGAAGCAATCAGAATAATGAAGTCTTAAAAGTGGCTTTACTCAGGTTTTGCTGTTGTTATTATTTGTTTGAATAATAGTCTTAAGTTCCCTATGTTTATCATATTGTTAATCACATAAACACTATATTACAACTTAATTTTTAATTTTATAGAATA
>NW_006399869.1:5220409-5220893 GCF_000299155.1 Elephantulus edwardii | reverse complement strand
CTTAAGTATTGCCACCTGTGGCTTGAATTTGTTTTTCAGCTCCTTCAGCTTAAGAAACGCTGAGCGAGTTTGGCCCTTTTGATTTTCTGACTCCATCTCTCTGCACATTTCATCATAGTATCTTGCTTTGTGTCTCGAGCTGTCTTTTGTAATTTTCTGTTCAGATCTTTGATTTTTTGGTTTCTTCCTTTAAGCTTTGGCTTCTCGGTTCTCCGATGGAGAATTCAGAGTCTCATCCAGCATCCATCTTGGTCTTTTCTTCTTCTTCAGCCTTTGTAATAATGTTTTGCAATCTTCATGGACGATTTTTCTTGATATCCTCCCAAAGCTCATTTGGTCTTTTCTCATTGGTGCTCAAGGCCTCAAACCTCTTCCTGAGACAGTTTTGAAATTCAAGTGTTACAGACTTAAGGCCAAATTTTGGTTCCGGGGGTTTGATTTAATTGGCCTTAAACTGAGCAGGTTGACAGACAGAAAACAGAAA
>NW_006399869.1:5219638-5220289 GCF_000299155.1 Elephantulus edwardii | reverse complement strand
GTCAATTCTGACTCATGGTGCCCATTAATTATAGGCTGTAAATATGTATGGGTGGACAACCACCTTATCTTTATCCTGTGATGTGGCTTCTGGATTCATGTTTTCAACCTTTTAATTAGTAGATCAACATTTAATGTACCATATTTAATCATGGGCTAACTAAACTCCGCAGTAGGTCAGAAGAACATGATGTAGTCGAATATTAACAAGGGTAAAAAGACATACTTTTTCACTTAGTCTGAGTATAAAATCCTCCTTTGTCACCTCAGTTAAGGTGCAAGTGTGGCACATATAGCTACAGTCTACTTAGGTGAACCTCACTGGCCATGCAGAGATCTGAGATTGCTTGGCTTTAATTTCTTTTACATTCATGGCACAAAGCAGGTGTGCAAGGAAGAATATTACTGCCTACACAACCTTTGAGGAGACAACTCATGATGAAAGTTTTCTTATTGTACGTTAATTTTTAAGTAATAAAATTTACTTTTTTTGTGCTGACCCGTACATTCAGGCTCTGATCTGAAGAACATATTTATAGAGCACTCCTTATTAGCTATTGATACCCTTATTTCCTTTTTTTATTATTTTTTAATTTTTTTAAATGTTTTACCAGTTTATTTACAAAATTAAAATACATTGTTTTAAGAACAA
>NW_006399869.1:5208509-5219538 GCF_000299155.1 Elephantulus edwardii | reverse complement strand
TTATTGTTTATATACTTAATTTTTATTTTCTATGCCTTACAAAAATAATATTTTCATTGTAGATACAAATGTTGTTGTTGTTGTTGTATGCTGTCAAGTCACCTGTGACTCATAGAGACCCTATGCACAACAGCTCTGAAGCCTGTCCTGTCCTAAGACAGTCTCACTGATTCTGACACACCTACCCCCATATCCCCAGTTACACAATCAATCCATCACATAAGGGTCTTCCTCTCCTGTGCTGTCCCACCACACTTCTGAGCATTATATCCTTTTCCAAGGATTGGTCTCTTCTGGACACAAACCCAAAGTATTTGAGACAGTGCTTCAAAATCCCCACCTCCAAGGAGTAACTTGGTTTCATCCTCCCCAAGCCAGACCTATTTGTTTCCTTGGTAGTCCATGGTATGTTCAAGACTCTTCTCCAGCACCACAACTCAAAGGGATAAATTCTTCTGTCATGCTTAGTCATTGTCCAGATCTCTAATGCCTAACAAATAATTGGGAATGCTACAGACTGGATCAGGTGCACCTTAGTCTATAGACTGACATCATTGCTTCTCAGTACTCTGGAAAGTTCCCTGACAGGAGATTTATCTAATACAATTTGCCTTTTGATTTTCTAACTAGTGTAACCAAAAGTGTTGATTGTGGAGCTGAGTAAGCTGCAACTATTAACAACTTTAATCTCTTCTCCATCCATCTGGTGCTGCCAATTGACCCAGTGGTGAAAATCTTTGTCTTCTTGATGTTGAGCTTCAATCCATATTCAAGTCTTTGACCTTGTTCAGGAAGCGCTTCACGTCTGCCTCAATTTCAGCAAGCAAGGTTCAGTTATACACACACATAAAATGTAATAAAAATATTTGTAAATGCACAGGACAGAAAATAATCTTTATTATGTTATGTTTTCAATTTTAATCTGTCTTTATACATATACCAATTAGTGTCATTAAGCTGTTTTACAGTTACCCTATAGGACAGAAGATTTTTGAGACTATAAATATCTGTAGGAGTGGATTGTTTCATTTTCCTTTTGTTGAATAGTAGTGGCCTCAAACCAGAGACTCTATTTAACCTACTATATCATCAGGGCTAGTTACACATATAATCTTAAGTAAATGCTGATTTTGAAAGGATTCCTTCCCATATTGTTTAAAGATGTGTCTCACAAAGGTAGCAGAGAGGACTGACATTGGGGTTGGAGGGAGACTGAGAAAGAGGGGATATATAATGTACACTGCATTGGAACAGATGAGGGAGAGAACCGTATAAAAGGGATATATGATTAGGTATTATTATCATGACAGAAGTCCAAAATGAAGGTAGCATAGTGAAGTGGACTTGAGGGGAAATTATATAACATGAAATCATTTTTCTTTTACTTTTCAAAGAAAAGAGTGAAGGGAGGGGCAGGATGGACATGGAGAAAAGTGCAACAATGAATGAATGGAAATACAAAATCTCTGTAAACTTTCATTAAAATCAGTTTAAAAAACCCAAAAGTAGCATAGATACTCATTGCTATTGAAGCTTCTGAATACGTTTAAATATCTCATTATCTACTTTGACTTTTTAAAAAATCTAACTGTATACTTGGACCAAGGGTCAGTCGTCAGAACAGAGCAAGGAAACACTGTATGGTTCAAAATTGGGAAAGGCGTACGCCAGGGATGTGTCCTATCTCCATACCTTTTCAACCTGTATGCAGAACAGATTATCCAAGAGGCTGGGCTCTATGAGGAGAAATGTGGCGTCAGGATTGGTGGAAGATCTATTAACAATCTGCATTACGCAGATGACACAACCCTACTTGCTGAATCTGAGGAGGACCTGAAATGCTTGCTGCAGAGGGACAAGGACTGCACTCTTCAGTATGGATTGAAGCTCAATGTCAAGAAGACAATGATTCTCACCACTGGACCAATTGGCAGCATCAGGATGGATGGTGAAGAGATTGAGATTGTTAGCAACTTTAGTCTGTTTGGCTTCAAGGTCAACACTCTTGGCACCAGTAGCCAGGAAATAAAAAAAAATGTATTGCGATGGGAAAGTCTGCTGTTAGGGACCTCTCCAGGGTACTGAAGAGTAATGGTGTCACTCTGGAGACTAGGGTGTGTCTGATACAGGCTATGGTCTTTGCAATCACTTGTTATGCACCTGAGAGTTGGACAATGACTAAGGACAATAGAAGGAGAATTGATGCCTTTGAGCTTTGGTGCTGAAGAAGAGTTTTGAATGTACAATGGACTGCCAAGAAAACAAACAGATTCATCCTGGAGAGGGTTAAATCAGGCTGCTCCTTGGAGGCAAGGATTCTGAGGCTTTGTCTGACATACTTCGGACATGTTGTAAGGAGGGAGAGGTCCTTGGAGAGGGACATTATGCTTGGGAAGGTGGAGGAACGGCGCAGAAGGGCACGGCTCTCTATGAAGTGGATTGATTCAGTGACTCAGGTAATCGGGATGGGTGTGTCAGAGGCAGTGAGATTGGCACAGGATAGAGCAGGGTTTAGCGCTGTTTTACATAGGGTCGCTATGAGTCACCAGCGACTCGATGGCACATAACAACAACAACAACATAAGATAGATAATGGTAGAGATAGATGGTAGATAGATAGATAGATAGATAGATAGATAGATGATAGATAGATAGATAGATAGATAGATAGATAGATAGATAGATAGATATGGAGAAAAATAAGAGAGTGGAGAGTAAAGGTGTAGAGGGGAAACGGGAAAAGAAGACAGAAGAAGTTTTGGGAGGTACACAAATAGTGATGTTCTGGAATAGAAGTTAAAATGCAGGCATCTGAAACTACAAAAATGTGTGTTGGAATAAAAGCCTGGCAGAAAACATATATGTTTTGACATGAGTAGGAATGGACTTCATGGCTAACATATAGTATAGGTTGATAATCATGTGCTTCTAGTACATAATACGGCTATACTGTTGAAAGAATGAACATGTACTGCATCTTGAAACATTATTTCCGTTATTGTTGTTGTTGTTGTTGTTGTTTTGTGTCGTTGAGTCATCTGTGACTTATAATGACCCTATCTATATACAATAACACTGAACCTTGTCCTATCCTGAGCAAATTTCACTGTCTCTGACACGCATACCTCTAATATCACAATTATTGTACTTGTTCATCTCATCTAGGCTCTTCCTATCTTGTGCTTTCCCTCCCTCCTTCCAAGTTTGATGTCTTTATCCAAGGACTGGTCACTCCTGACAACAAGCCAGAGCTTCAAAATCCTTGACCACAAGGAGTAGTTTGGTTTCGCCCTCTCTCGGATAGACTTGTTTGTTCTCTTGCCAGTCCATGGTAAGTTCAGTACTCTTCTCCAGCACCACAACTCAAAAGCGTAGATTCTTCTATCATTTTTAGTCATTGTTCAGCTCTCTGATATATAGCATAATTGTGAAGATCATGGCCTGGATCAGGTGCACCTTAGTCTCTCTCTAGACTGACATTGTTGCTATTCAGCAATATGGAAAGGTCCAAGACAGCAGATATTCACAGTGCAATTAATCTTTCCTTTTCCTGATTACTGGTACCCAGAGTGTTGAGTGTGGAGCCAAGCAAGCTGAAATTGTTAACCATCTTAATCTCTTCTCCATCTATCATGGTGCTGGCAATTGGCCCAGTGGTGAGAATCTTTGTTTTCTTGATGTTGAGCTACAATACATATTAAAAACTGAAGTCATTGATTTTTGCAGCAAATGTTTCAGGTCCTCCTCAGTTTTGACAAGAAAGGTTGTATCATGTGCACAGCTTGTTCATAGGTTGTCAATGAGTCTTCTTCCAATCCTGAGGTCAAATTCCTCTTCATAAAGTCCAGCCTCCTGATTGATCTATTCAACATATACATTGAAAATGTATGGAGACAGGATATGTGACAATAATTGTATATACCACAGACTTGTAAAAGAATGAACAAATTTGTCTTGTAAGCAGTCATGCAAAAGTATACAGTCATGTATACATTTGGCATAGCCTCAAGATAGGCTTCTCCTAGGAGAAGAATGGTGAAGTAGCGAGATCACAAAAAAGCTCACCAAGATGACCTGGACCAGTGATAGTCTCAAATGACTACTTATGATTATAATGACCATAACACAGACATAGATGATGTTTTGTATTGCTATACATAGGTTATTATAGATCTAAGCCAACTCAAAGGCATCTAACAACTGAAAAAATGTTCTAAATTCATCTAATTTTTACTTTTTCTTCTATAGACGTCATCAATGTTAGTGATTTTCTATTTAGATACTCATATTTCTCAAGCTGATTGTGCATGAACTTTAGTGACTCCAATTTTTACTTAGGCATTTATCATCTCCAAATAAAATCTGCTATTCAGATCTTTCTAGACACATAAATATGATTGTTTACCGTATTTTTTACTTTTTTTACAAACATCTCAAAAGAAAACCAACCCAAAACAAAAGCCCTCTTAAAATACAGAATCCTTTATTATTTATCACAAAATAACTAGGCTATTATGATGCCTCTAGATATAATGATAATTGAAATAAGCTTGACTATGTTAGGTGAACTATGTTGGGTGACTCATGGTTGCTGTGAAGCAGAACACTGTGACACTGATGAGTCAAAGGCGATAACGTTATCCATGGAGGACAGTGGTTGGTGGCGCTCACCGATTAAAATAAGCTTGGGAGCAGGAGTGGCATCTACTTCCATAGTAGCTTACCTCTGGAAACCCTATTAACCTAGAGAAAGGACGAAAGTTATACAGGTGTTCAGGACATTTGTTCATAGGGTTGTTATGAGTTGTCTACGACTGGATGACACTTAACAAAAGCATGTTGGGTGAAGATGCTTAAGAGAAAAAAGAAAGAAACTGAAGGCAATTCTGGTGGAATCACAAGGCCATGCTATTTTCTTTTGAGGAGTATGAATTACCTATTCAAATTATTGCTTCGAGAACTTGCGTATTCAAATTGTTTCCTCAAGAACAAAGGTATACCTTCAATCTCTAGAGTAGGAGGAAATGTGAACATAAAGGTGATGTCAAGTGTGTTTTTATTGAGAGAGGGACTTGTTTTGAGTACTATCCAAAGAACCTAGACCTGAAAAGCAGTTAAGTAGATGAATGTGACATACAAATTAGAGAGGACTGTAACTCTTGAGATTACTTTGAACGGAGTAACTATTCATACCACAGAGGGAAAGAGATAGGTATCTCAGTTTGATTCTGTTAGAAAGCTACGATTTACATGGAGACACAAAAATAGTTCTAATGAGTATAGCAGAGCACAGTTGGATTAAAAAAATTCAAGAAATTGGGAAATCCTTAAAAAGTGAAACTGTCTTATTCACATTTCTATTCTGGTATCTGTACACAGTGTCCAGAACACAGAGAGAGGAAATCAGTTCAATGAGTAAATAAATCAATAAAAGGAAAGAATCATACACGTACTACACAGAAGCATTAAAAGGTAAATTAGTAATAATTTTATTCATCTTCAGTATAGAAGAACATTTGCTTTCGCTGTGGAGACTCATGTTTGAGCTAAAACTTTGACTAGAAAAGTTAATATTCTCAGTATTATTATTGTGTTTTACATTTCAGAAGTGGCAAAATTACATTCTCTGACTATCCAAAAATAATTTTTAAAAATCTTCAAAATATAGTTAAACACATCTGTTTCAATCTTTGTTACATTAAAATGTCTGCTCTTTATTTACATTTAATAAAAATAAAATTAATGTTTTTAAAAGATAAGTTTAGATGGATAAGATTTTTAAAAAAGGTTTCACAGAGTGTATGGAAAGCAACACAATGAAAGGCTCTGGTATCCATCAGAACTGGATGCTCCAGTTGGTTTTCTAAGGCAAATGGCTGAGGGGGAGGTTGCTTATCTTTCTCCTGTAGAGTGACTAGATGATTAAGACCACAAAAGAAGCATTGGTTTTGGATTATTAGCACCATTATCTATGGATTATGCCACAAGAGCTTCCTCTGGAGTGCAACTAGGTATTGAAAAAGAAATGAGAGAGCACTGGTGGCCTAGTGGCAAGAAGCTGCACTGCAATCCTAAAGGCACACAGTTCAAATTCATCAGCTGCTCTGTAGAAGAATGGGTAGTCTCCTACCATGTGATAAACTGTCTCTGAAAACCTGCCAGGCAGTTATGGGTCAGTTGCAAACCGATGGTACAACAGCAACAACAACAATGGAGTTGAAGCATAAAAACAGCTTGTAAATGGCTAGAATTGCTGCAAGGTTCGCTCTGTCACACACACACACACACACACACACACACACACACACACACACGAAGATTAGAAGTGTGTATCTCAAGGGGGATAGGAAAGGAATGTAAGGCAGTTGTACTGACAAACTGGGTGATACAGTATTTCATGGTAGAGTAATTCTCAAAAGGAGGGTTACACCAGGCCTTAACTTTTCCCAGGAATCCAGGGAAACAAAGCCACAACCACATAGATCCCTTGATGGGGCTAGCCTATGACCAGTCTCAGAAAGCCAATAAAGCTACTGATTCTCAGGGAGCCAATGAAAGGAGTGTCCCTGGAAGACAGAGGTGGAGACAAATACTCCACCTTTTGTCTGTTTGGCATCAGACCAAGAGGTTTGACCCTAACTCTGTCTTTGCAAGGGCACTTTTCATTTCTTCTTCTTCATTTTAAACTTTAACTCTTTTGCACTCTGTACCGCTACCTTTCTGCAGCTATACACCTTTCTTTTCTTGGCCTAGTAAACCTTTTTCACATATTTTGCTAAATTAACACTGTTTATGTGTGTCTGTTCATTTAACTACAGCAATCTCAATCCATCCATTCCCTGGAAAATCCCAATTTCCCCAGAAGGGATCAAGAGATAAAGAGAACTCTGATTTTAACATGTTTCACACCATATAGTAATTATTCAACAAAAGTAAATATATTATGCATTCTGGTATGTCAGGAACTCAGCATAAATAAGAATATTAAGTTAATAAAACTTTACACTATTCCATATTGTCTTTACCGACATTGAACTGTATTTCAAATTGAATGTTCTATTGAACTGTATGACAAAATATGTTATATTTTAACAAATTATGAAAACTTTTTAAGGTAGGTACCATGCTACTCATATTAGTATGAGTCCTGAATGGCATAAATGGTTGTATGTTTGACTATTAGCAAACAGATAGAAAGCATGAACCCACTCAGATGAGATTTGAAAGACAGGCATGGTAATCTGATTCTGAAAAGTGAAAGCCTTGGAAACACTATGGTCTGCACACACTGTCATCATGAATATAATGGACTCGACAACAGTGACAATGACAATCTATTTCTGTAGTCCAGGACTTGAAAGACATCATCAAAATCTTATTAGAGACTATATACAAAAGGCAAATATTAATACAGTCTCAAGGTAAATGGATAGTTTTTCAGATCAGCTCATGTGCATTGTAAATATACCAGCAAATTCAGTCCGTGAAGAGAAAGATACATGTGCCAAAAGGAAATCATCTGATCTCTGTCATTACTGCAAAATAGAACTTGCACCCCCAAAAAATTTAACATTTCCAAATGAATGTTCCATAGAGGGAGTTTTGATGACTTAGTTCAAAGTGAATTTCTCTGCTAACTGAAAGATGACGCCCCTCTGGAAGTTTGATTTCACCAACTGCTTTATAAAACAAAGATGAACAATCTCTTCCCACGCAGTTTATAGTCTCAGAAACGCAAGGGAGAGTCAGCTGTGAGTCAATTCTTATGTGATGGCAGTGTGTTCTAGTTTTGAGTACCCCATCTTACCATACCCTTCTTTCAAAAAATAACTTCCTTATGTAAATAATATAATTCAATCTCAGCTTTAAACATGCAATTTAATGGTTCATGAATACCAAGTAAATATCAGGCATTGACTTTGTTATTATGTAGCAAAACATACCAGTATACAAAGTTTGAAGATTGTCTAGTCATTCAATATGCTAAGAATTGGAAGATTGTTCAGAAAATGATAAATAATTTTTTCCTTAGGAAAAAATTAATTTCAGCTTCGCATAAATAAAATACTATAACATTTTACTTTAACTGTGTATTTTGAAACTTCTATTCGCTCTTTTTATGACTTTCAAGAAAGTATTTTTTGCTTTGAATTTTTTGATACTATACATTTTCAATAATAAAATCTATGATGAAATCAATAAAAAATATTTTGAGGTACCATAAATTTTGATATTATTTGAATTTTGCGGGACACATGTTCCAAGGGGATTCTGGTAGAAGAATTTATGGTGTAAGACCCATTTATTCAGATTCACACAGTTATATAATTTCTCATCAGTCGTAGTAACATAAAGTACAAATAGAATCTTTCCAAGAAACGTAAGATGCTAAAATATTTTTGGGAGATGTATGAATAAAACAACAAGGGTTACCAAACATAAACAAGGGTTAAATTCTGTAACTACATCTAAAATTAGGAAACACATTTGGAAATTTGTCTTCATTATATTTCTCCTTGGAAGTAGACGGTGTTGTCTTTTTGCTCAAGTGACTTGTTCAGAGTTTGTCACAGTAAATTTTTACTAACAAGTTGATTGAATGAACTGTACTTTGTATAGACAAAACTTATATTCACATATATTACTTACGAATTTCCAAAGAATAACTTTGGACGAATATCATTGGGGAGAGTTTTAATATTTTGCTAAAGGGAAAAGAAAAAAAAATGGTTTCTTTATGTTTTTATATGACCCATAACCACCTTATGAACAACAGATCTGAACTCTGTCCTATTGTATGCAATCGTCACAGTTTCTGACACACTAAAGCCCATTGCTGCAGTCACTGTGTCAATCTACTTGGTTGAGGGTCTTCCTCTCCCCCATCAACCTTCTGATTTCTGAGTATCATGTACCTCTCCACAGAATAGCCTCTCCCAGCAACATGCCAAAAGTATATCATGCAAAGCTTTATCATCTTTGTTTCCAAAGAGCACTCTGGCTGCACTTTATCCAAGACATATTTGTTTGTCCTTTTGTCAATTCATGGGATGTTCAGTACTCTTCTCTATCATCACAACTCAAAGCCATCAATTCTCTCAACCTTATTCATTATCCAGCTTTCAAAAGCATAGCAAATGACCAGAAAGACTATGGCCTGAATCAGGCACACCTTAGTCCTTAAACTACCATCAATGTGTCTCCTGATTTACTGACTGCTGGTACCAAGGGCGTTGTTTGTGGATCCAAGTAAGATGAAGTTGAACATTTCAGTCTCTTTTCCATCTAGCATGGCATTGATATTGGTCGACTGGTAAGATTTTTTGTTGTTGTTGTTGTTGTTGTTGAAATGCAATCTCTATTGAAGACTGTGTTTGGGATCTTTTGTAACAAATGCTTCAAGTCCTCATCAATTTCAGCAAGCAGGTTTGTGTCATCTGCATAAATCAGGTTATTGATCTTGATGACACATTATTCTTCATAAAGTTCAGCTTCTCGAATAATTTTCTCAGCATACAGATTGAATTGTTGGAAACAGAATCTTGAAGGTAGGTCTTTTTTTATAAGATTAACAGTCAGTTGTGGATGTATCTGTTTTCTTTATTAGGTGATGCTCATCTTAAATATGGGGCAATGATCAGCAATCTCCTCCCGCACAATTTACGGCCTCTGAAAACATGCTAGAGGGTTAGTTCTGAGTAAGTTGCAATTCAATAGCATGCAACAATTTTAACTAGATCAAAATATTATGTAATTACAAGCTCCATATGTTCTATAGAGATGTTGTGATTCATGCCTAGCCGCCATGCTTCTCTGTTCCTCCTCTGCTATCATCTGTAGGCTAGGGAAAGGGAGAAAACTATTCAATAAGGAAGATGAGTGTGGGCTGACTAGTGCTTACTTACTAATATTAAGCAAGCACTGTGATTATTTTGCTTACTAGCTACCCTGTGGAGGGGCGGCGAAGGAGAGGAAGACCTTTAGTGAGATGGATCAATTCTGTGACTGGAGCGGTGGGAATAAGTGCATTTGAGATGGCTAGGATGGCACAGGATAGAACAACATTTAGAGCTCTTGTACATAGGGTTGCTTTGAGTTGAAACGACTCAATGGCACATAACAACAACAACTACCCTGTAACTTTCTCAAAAATGTAATCAACTCATTACAGTGGAGTTGGAACCAACTCATAGCTGACTCTCCAGTGGATTTTCAGAAACTGTAAATTACACAGGAAGGGATTTCCCATAATTCTCCCATAGAAAAACTAGTGTGTTTAAACTCTATGCCTTTGTTGGCAATGGAATTCTTTACCCAATAAGCCACCATATCCCCTGTCCCTTTCTAGGATTGTAAATTTAAAAAGACAAAGTTTTACATGTTTGGATTTTTATTATTATTATTATTCCAAAAGAAGCTGTTGTAGGGCTGGGAGATAGACAGATGCAAGCCAAGAAAAACAGAAACTTTGATGTAGAAGGGGGGAAAAATGTCGAATGTTCATATAACTCAGTAAGTAAATGCAGATTTATTTACTGAGTATAAATCTATGCAAATATGTATTCTGAAGCTCTGTCTGACATACTTTGGGCATGTTGCAAGGAGAGACCAGTCCTTGGAGAGAGACATCACAGTCAGAAGGGTGGAGGAACAGCGCAAGGGAGGAAGACTCTCAATGAGATTGATTGACTCAATGACTGAGGTAATTCAAGTAGGTATTTCATAGGAAATGTGCGAGGAACTGGAGTCAGAAAATCAAAAGGGCTGAACTCGCTCAGCATTTCTTAAGCTCAAGGAACTGAAGAACAAATTCAAACCTAGAGTTGCTGTGATCAAGGACGCTTTGGGCAGAATACTAAATGATCCAGGAAATACTAAAAGAAGATGGAAGGAATATACTGAGTCACTATATAGAAAAGAATTGGCAGATACAGAGGAATTTAAAGAAGTAACATATGAGCAAGAGCCTATGGTGATGAAGGAAGAAGTTAAAGCTGCTTTGAAGGAAATAACAAAAAATAAGGCCCCA